>NC_071634.1:1724955-1922455 GCF_014839835.1 Dryobates pubescens
GGCTCTCTCAACACATTCATCTCCCTCTGCACTCATCATCACCTGGGGGAGAACTGTGGTTCCCTGCCAGCCCCAAGCGCTCCTCTCACATTTGTCCTCAATGTTAGCAGATGTCTGTGAGTGCAATTAAAGAGAGCAAAAACCCCCAACCCAACCCCAGCCCTGGTGTTGTTTGTTGCTGAAGGATGCAGGAGGAGAGGGACAACACAACTCTTGCAGTTTGGGAGCTGCTGCATCTGGACCTTTACAGCACAGAGGGAAGGGACCTCAAACACAGGCAAATGGGATTTCCTCCCTGCTAAAAGCACAGGCAGGGAAGTGGTTTTCATGGAGTGGCTCAGGGTGGCAGGCACTTCAGAGCTCCTCTGCTCCAACCTCCCCACCACGGGCAGGGACAGCTCCCAGCCACACTCAGCTGCTCAAGGTCTCAGCCAGCCTGGCCTGCGACACCCCCAGGCAGGAGGCAGCCACAGCCTCCCTGGGCAGCCTGTGCCAGAGTCTCTCTCACCACCCTCATGCTGAAGAACTTCTTCCTCTAACCCCTCTCTGCCTCAGCTCCAAACCCTTCCCCCTTGGCCTGGCTCCAGACCCCCTCAGCAAAAGTCTCTCTGCAGCCTTCCTGCAGGATCCCTTCAGGTCCTGGCAGCAGCTCTGAGCTCCCCCTGGAGCCTTCTCCTCTGCAGGCTGCACAGCCCCAGCTCCCTCAGCCTGTGCTCACAGCAGAGCTGCTCCAGCCCTGGCAGCATCTTTGTGGCCTCCTCTGCACTCTCTGCAGCAGCTCTGTGTCCTTCTGCTGCTGGGGACAGCAGAGCTGGAGGCAGGGTTGGAGGTGAGGTCTGAGCAGAGCAGAGCCCAGGGGCAGAATCCCCTCTGCTGCCCTCTGCCCACCCTGCTCTGGCTGCAGCCAGCACACAGCTGCCTGAGGGCTGCAGGAGGCACTGCTGGCTCCTGGGCAGCTGCTCAGCACCCAGCACCCCCAAGGCTCTTGCTTCAGGGCTGCTCTCACCCCACTCTGCACCCAGGCTGGATTGATGCCAGGGGTTTGCTTCTCAAAGAGAAACAGGAGCATGAATTTGGTCTGGGCTTTTGTGTTTGTCCTGATGGTGATTTAAATTGTCAGAAAGTGGCCTTCAGTTGTGCAAGCTGTGTGGAAATCTCTGCTTTAAATCACTCTTATTGTGAGATCCTTGTTTCATTCACCTCTCACCATAGATTCCCAGGGCATGGTTTGATGTACCAACAGAAACCTTTGTGTTGGGATGCTCAGGCTCTCCTCAGAGGCAAGCTGGAGCAGAGGAGGTGCCAGGGGAACAGAAGGGAAAGCTTTGTCCCTGGGAGGGTGCTGGGGGCCTGGAGCAGGCATCCCCTATTGCAGCTGAGAAGAGCCTGTGGAGCACTGGCAGTCAGCAGCCACCTGCCCTGGATCATGGTTCCAACAGCCACAAGATGTCCTGCTGGAAATCACACAGAGTCACAGCAGCTTAGAGCATGGAAGGGACCTCCAGAGAGCATCCAGACCTACCCCTGCCAGAGCAGGGCACCCAGGGCAGGGCACACAGAACACACCCAGGGGGGGCTGGAAAGGCTCCAGAGCAGGAGACTCCACAGCCTCTCTGGGCAGCCTGCTCCAGGCTCCAGCAGCCTCACAGGGACAAAGTTTCCCCTCCTGTTCCCCTGGCACCTCCTCTGCTCCAGCTTGCCCCCAGTGCCCCTTGTGCTGTGCTTGGCCATCCCTGAGCAGAGCCTGGCTCCAGCCCTGCACATCTTTATCCCAGCACTGAGGGCAGCCCTCAGGCTGCTCTGCTCCCAGCTCCAAGCCCCAGCTGCCTCAGCTGTGCTCACAGGGAGATGTTCCACTGCCTGCAGCAGCTCTGTGCCTCTGGGATGGACTCTCTCAAGCAGTTCCCTGAGGTCCTTCCTGAACTGAGGGGCCCAGAAGTGGACACAAGATTCCAGCTGTGGCCTCAGCAGGGCAGAGCAGAGAGGCAGGAGAACCTCTCTGGACCTACTGACCACAGCCCTTCTAATCCACCCCATTATGCCATTGGTCTCTTTGGCCCCAAGGACACACTGCTGGCTCATGGGCATCCTTCTGCCCACCAGGTCCCTCTCCTGTGCTGCCCTCTAATATCTGCAGGGGTTGATGAATTCCTCTGCAGAGCACTGGAATTCAATCCCATTGTGATCATTCCTATGACAGTAAAGCCTGAAGGTCCCTGCCAAGAGCAGAGCTGAAAACTTTCTCCGTGAGAGGCAGTGCCAGTGGTCTCAGAAGATGCTGCTGCTGCACCAGCTTCACTGCTGTGCCCTCAGTAGGTGCTGTGTCACTTGGAGCTCTGCATTTAGATCAGGATTATCCCAGGCCCCCCTCCAGCTCCTAATACATTTTTGATAGGTTGAGAGATGCCAGAGGCAGAAAGCAGCCTCCCTGTCCTCTGCTCTGACCTCCTGCATCAGGCACACTCAGGCCATGAAATCCACCCAGGTCAATCCTTCAGCTGATTACTGAGGACTACCCTCTAGAAATGCCTCAATCCCTCAGCACCTTGCTCCCAGCCCTAGTAATCTGTTTCAGCACTTAGGCACCTCTGCTTTCCCCAGTGTATGCCTCATTACTGAGGAGATCTGTTGTGAAGAGCCTTCTGCCACCCATCCTGCTGAAGCTGTTCTCTGCCCTAGGCCCCCAGGCACTTGCAGATTCAAATGCAAGGCACTGCTTGGTGTTCTTGTTGGCAAAGGGAGCAGTTAGCAGAAGATAAAGAAAAGGCTGTGCCTTGTTTTATCAACTCCCAGTCACAGGCTCACAGGATTGCCAGGGCTGGAAGGGACCTCAAGGCTCAGCGAGCCCCAACCCCCTGCCATGGGCAGGGACACCTCACACCACAGCAGGTTGCTCACAGCCACCTCCATCCTGGCTGCAAACACCTCCAGGCAGGAGGCTTCCACCACCTCCCTGGGCAGCCTGTGCCAGGCTCTCACCACCCTCATGGGCAACAACTTCTTCCTCACACCCAGTCTCCATCTACCCATTTCTAGTTTTGCTCCATCCCTGTGAGAGGCTCAATCTTGTCTCTCTTGATGTGACTCAACAAGGATAAAAATCACCTTTGCTGCTTGCCCAGACAACAGCTGATGTGTGTTGGGCAGAGGCCACTGGAAGGACTCTGTGGAAGGTGCATAGTTAAAGGCTGCTCACCAGGATGCAGCTGCCCTGGAAATGGGCAGAGGCCACTGCTGTCCATGCCCTCTGGAATAGGCATAGTCACCACCTGGACTCATACCTAAAAACTGTATAAAAGATCTGAGCAGCTCAGGAGGAGGAAAAGACCTGGACAATGCTGCTGGGAAGGAAAACAGGAGAGAAGGAAAAGCCCAGGGCAGTGCTGCTCTGAAGAAAAACACCAGGAGAAGAACACCAGGAGAGAAAACTGACAGAGACATCACCATGGGGCCTGGAAGAGGCAGGCCAAGAGGAACCCTCTCTTAGAGCCTTCTCCTCTCCAGCCTGCACAACCCCAACTCCCTCAGTCTGTGCTCACAGCAGAGCAGCTCCAGCCCTCTGCTCCTCCTCGTGGCCCTTCTCTGGACACCTTCCAGCCCCTCCAGATCCTTCCTGGCACAGAGGCTCCAGAACTGGCCCCAGAGCTCCAGCTGTGGTCTCAGCAGAGTGGAGCAGAGGGGCAGAATCCCCTCCCTGGCCCTGCTGGCCACACTTCTCTTGCTGCAGCCCAGGCTCTGCTTGGCTCTCTGGGCTGCAAGTGCTCCCTGCTGGCTCCTGCTGAGCTTCTCCTCCCCCAGCACCCCCAAGGCCTTTCCTTCAGGGCTGCTCTGCAGCCAGTCCCTGCCCAGCCTGGATCAGTGCCTGGGATTGCCCTGCCCCAGATGTCATCTCCCACCCTCCCCACAGCTCTCATGGCACTTGCCATTCTTCTGGGAAAGCTTTAGATGTCAGCAGTGCCTCCAGGCTGCTGGTGGCAAGTCAGAGAAGGACTTGCTTTGGTCTCTTTGCCTTTCAGACTCTGGTTTCTTCTATCTTGGTGTTTGAGCTTTGGGTTCTCCTGGGGAGGATTAAAACTCCAAAGTTTTGATGGTGGAGGCATCAGCTGGGCCTTAGGGTGTGACATATGGGTGCCCTCAGTACAGGAAGGACCTGGACCTGATGGAGCAGGCTCAGAGGAGGCCATGAAAATGCTCAGGGGCTTGGAGCAGCTCTGCTCTGGGGACAGGCTGAGGGAGCTGGGGCTGTTCAGCCTGGAGAAGAGAAGGCTCCAGGGAGACCTAATAGCAGCCTGCCAGGACCTGAAGGGGCTACAAGAAGGCTGCAGAGAGACTGTTCCCAAAGGCCTGCAGGGACAGCACCAGGGGCAATGGCTTCAAACCAGAGCAGAGCAGATTGAGATTGGATGTGAGGAACAAGTTCTGCCCCAGGAGGCTGCTGGAACACTGCAGCAGGTTGCCCAGGGAGGTGGTTGAGGCTCCATCCCTGGAGCTCTTCCAGGTGAGGCTGGACAGGGCTGTGGGCAACCTGATCTAGTGGAGGATGTCCCTGCTGAGTGCAGGGGGTTGGGCTGGATGAGCTTAGGACCATTCTGTGATTCTATGATTCTGGTTCATTTTACAGTAAGTCTCTCTCAGTTGCACATCTTAGGTTAAAAGCCTCAACCAAATGCTGTGAGTTATGCCCTCATTTGAACCATGTTTTCTCCCTCCTGGTCCTCACGATTCAATTAGGGGTTGGAAGGGACCTCTGGAGAGCTTCCAGTCCAAGCCCCTACCAGAGCAGGAGCAGAGAACCCAGCACAGGGCACACAGAACACATCCAGACAGGGCTGCAAAGGCTCCACACAAGGAGACTCCACAACCTCTCTGGGCAGCCTGCTCCAGGCCTCTGGGACCCTCACAGTGCAGAAGTTCCTCCTCATGCTGAGCTGGAACCTCCTGTGCTGCAGTTTCCATCCAGTGCCCCTTGGCCTCTCCCAGGGCACAGTGAGCAGAGCCTGGCCCTGTCCCATCCCTCCTGAGAGCCCTCAGCTATTGATAGCCATTGATCAGATCCCTCTCAGCCTTCTCCTCTGCAGACTGAACAGCCCCAGGGCTCTCAGCCTCTCCTCCCCAGGCAGTGCTGCAGTCCCTTCAGCATCCTCATTGCCCTCCCTTGGACTCTCTCCAGCAGATCCCTGTCCCTCCTGAGCTGGGCAGCCCAGAGCTGGATGCAAGATTCCAGGTGAGGTCTCAGCAGGGCAGAGCAGAGGGGGAGGAGAACCTCCCTGGCTCTGCTGGACACACTCCTCTGGATGCCCCCCAGGACCCCCTTGGCCTTCTTGGCCCCCAGGGCACATTGCTGTCCCATGCAGAACCCGTGGCACCAGCACTCAGGGGTGTTCAGGCTGTACACAGCTCTATTGTTATGCAACCTGAGCCTTTGTTGTCACTCTCAGCTCCTTGTCCTGCTCCTTGTCAGTCTTGTTTAATTAGCTTGTGTCATCCTGCCTGGCAAGCACTTCCCAGTGTTCCTTGTTTGCTCAGTGCTTGGCACGAGGGTGCTGCTGTGGTGCACTGCATGAATTATGTCAATAGATTAGCAGAAGGCAGCAGGAAAATCTTCACAGGTTCCTCTCTTCTCTAATTAGCAATACCCTGGGGTTGCTGCACTTCGCACTAGCAGCCACTGCTCAGGGTAGTCATAGAGCCACAGAATGGCTTAGGCTGAAAGGGACCTCGCAGATCATCTACTCCAACCACCCTGCCATGACCAGGCACACCTCTCAAACACATTTGGTTGCTCAAGCCTTCACCCAACCTGGTCTTGAACACCCCCAGGGAGGGGGCAGCCACAGCCTCCCTGGGCAGCCTGTGCCAGAGTCTCACCAGCGGCCAGGCAGAGAGGGACCTGGGGGTGCTGGTCGATGGTAGGCTGAACATGAGCCTGCAGTGTGCCCAGGCAGCCAGGAGGGCCAAGGGCATCCTGGCCTGCATCAGGAACAGTGTGGCCAGCAGGAGCAGGGAGGTCATTGTGCCCTGTGCTCAGCACTGCTTAGGCCACACCTTGAGTCCTGTGTCCAGTTCTGAGCTCCTCAGTTTAGGAAAGATGTTGAGCTGCTGGAAGGTGTCCAGAGAAGGGCAACAAAGCTGGGGAGGGGTCTGGAGCACAGCCCTGTGAGGAGAGGCTGAGGGAGCTGGGGTTGCTTAGCCTGCAGAAGAGGAGGCCCAGGGGAGACCTTCTTGCTCTCTACAACTACCTGCAGGGAGGTTGTAGTCAGGCAGAGGTTGGTCTCTTCTCCCAGGCAGGCAGGCAGCACCAGAACAAGAGGACACAGCCTCAGGCTGTGCCAGGGGAGGTTTAGGCTGGATGATAGGAAGAAGTTCTACACAGAGAGAGTGATTGCCCATTGGGATGTGCTGCCCAGGGAGGTGGTGGAGTCCCCATCACTGGAGGTGTTCAGAAGGAGACTTGATAGGGTGCTTGGTGCCATGGGTTAGTTGCTTAGGTGGTGTTGGACTGGTTGATAGGTTGGACACCATGATCTTGAAGGGCTCTTCCAACCTGGCTTATTCTATTATTATTCTATTCTACTGAAGAACAACTTCCCCAGCTCCACTCTAACCCTGCTCTGCCTCAGCTTCAAACCCTTCCCCCTTGGCCTGTCCCCTGAGACACTCAGGAAATGTCCCTCTGCAGCCTTCCTGTACTGGCAGGCAGCAATAAGGTCCCCCTGGACTCTTTCAAGCAGTCCCCCAAGGTCTTGAGCTGAGGTCAGCCTCTTGCATGCTCCCTGACACATGGCTGCAGAATTCCAGGGGCTGAAGAAAGCAAAAAAACAACAACAAAAAAAGTAAATTCCAAAACCATTATTGGGTTTTGTTGTCTTTTGTTTTGTTCTCTTCTGTTCTGTTCTGTTTTTTCCTGTTCTGTTTTGTTCTGTTCTATTTTGTTCTGTTCTGTTGCTTTGTTCTGTTCTGTTTTGTTCTGTTCTATTTTGTTCTGCTCTGTTCTGTTTTGTTCTGTTCTATTTTGTTCTGTTCTGTTTTGTTCTGTGCTGTTCTGTTCTGTTCTATTTTGTTCTGTTCTGTTGTTCTGTTCTGTTCTGTTTTGTTCTGTGCTATTCTGTTCTGTTCTATTTTGTTCTGTTTTCTTCTGTTCTATTTTGTTCTGTTCTGTTTTGTTCTGTTCTGTTTTCTTCTGTTCTGTTTTGTTCTGTTCTATTCTGTTTTGTTTTGTTCTGTTCTATTTTGTTTTGTTCTGTTCTGTTTTGTTCTGTTCTATTTTGTTTTGTTCTGTTCTGTTTTCTTCTGTTCTGTTTTGTTCTGTTCTATTCTGTTTTGTTTTGTTCTGTTCTATTTTGTTCTGTTCTATTTTGTTCTGTTCTATTCTGTTCTGTTCTATTTTGTTCTGCTCTGTTCTGTTTTGTTCTGTTCTATTTTGTTCTGTTCTGTTTTGTTCTGTGCTATTCTGTTCTGTTCTGTTCTATTTTGTTCTATTTTGTTCTGGTTTGTTCTGTTCTGTTTTCTTCTGTTCTATTTTGTTCTGTTCTGTTTTGTTCTGTGCTATTCTGTTCTGTTCTGTTCTATTTTGTTCTATTTTGTTCTGGTTTGTTCTGTTCTGTTTTCTTCTGTTCTATTTTGTTCTGTTCTGTTTTGTTCTGTTCTATTCTGTTTTGTTTTGTTCTGTTCTATTTTGTTCTGTTCTGTTCTGCTTTGTTCTGTTCTGTTTTCTTCTGTTCTATTTTGTGCTGTTCTGTTCTGTTCTGTTCTGTTTTGTTCTGTTCTATTTTGTTTTGTTCTGTTCTGTTTTGTTCTGTTCTGTCCTGTTCTGTTTTATTCTGTTTTGTTCTGTTCTGTTTTGTCCTGTCCTGTTCTGTTCTATTCTGTTTTGTTTTGTTCTGTTCTATTTTGTTCTATTTTGTTCTGCTCTGTTCTGTTTTGTTCTGTTCTATTTTGTTCTGTTCTGTTTTGTTCTGTGCTATTCTGTTCTGTTCTGTTCTATTTTGTTCTATTTTGTTCTATTTTGTTCTGTTCTGTTTTGTTCTGTTCTATTCTGTTTTGTTTTGTTCTGTTCTATTTTGTTCTGTTCTGTTCTGCTTTGTTCTGTTCTGTTCTGTTTTCTTCTGTTCTGTTTTGTTCTGTTCTATTTTGTTTTGTTCTGTTCTGTTCTGTTCTGTTTTGTTCTGTTCTATTCTGTTTTGTTTTGTTCTGTTCTATTCTGTTCTGTTCTGTTTTGTTCTGTTTTCTTCTGTTCTATTTTGTTCTGTTCTGTTTTGTTCTGTTCTGTTGTTCTGTTCTGTTCTGTTTTGTTCTGTTCTATTCTGTTCTGTTCTATTTTGTTCTGTTCTGTTGTTCTGATCTGTTCTGTTTTGTTCTGTGCTATTCTGTTCTGTTCTATTTTGTTCTGTTTTCTTCTGTTCTATTTTGTTCTGTTCTGTTTTGTTCTCTTCTGTTTTCTTCTGTTCTGTTTTGTTCTGTTCTATTCTGTTTTGTTCTGTTCTGTTTTCTTCTGTTCTATTTTGTTCTGTTCTGTTTTGTTCTGTTCTATTCTGTTTTGTTTTGTTCTGTTCTATTTTGTTCTGTTCTGTTCTGCTTTGTTCTGTTCTGTTCTGTTTTCTTCTGTTCTGTTTTGTTCTGTTCTATTTTGTTTTGTTCTGTTCTGTTTTGTTCTGTTTTGTCCTGTTCTGTTTTATTCTGTTTTGTTCTGTTCTGTTTTGTTTTGTTCTGTTTTGTTTTGCTCTGTTTTGTTTTGTTTGGTTGGGTTCTATTGTGTTTTATTTTGTTATGTTGTGTTTTGTTCTGTTGTGTTGCGTTCTGTTCTGTTCTGTTTTGTTCTGCTTTGTTCTGTTTTGCTCTGTTCTATTTTGTTCTGTACTGTTTTGGTTTGTATTGGTTTGTTCTGTTTTGTTGTGTTTTGCTCTGTTCTGTTCTGTTTTGTTCTGTTCTGCTTTGTTACGTTCTGTTTTGGTTTGGTTTGTTCTGTTCTGTTTTGGTTTGGTTTGTTCTGTTCTGTTCTGGTTTGTTCTGTTTTGTTTTAGTTTGTTGTGTTCTGCTTTGTGTTGCTGTATTTTGTTGTGGTTTGGCTGTTTGTGTTTTGCTGTGTTCAGCTTTGGGGTTTTTGTGTGTTTGCTTTTGTTGGGTTTTATTTTGCTTCTCTGTCTGAAATCCAGAGCTGTGCCTGGCAGTGCCCACCGAGCAGCTCTGCTTACTCAGACAGGATGCTCTCAGGGGCCATGGGAGGCAGGCTGGCTCTGGATGTGCTGCTCAGACGTCTGTGATGTGTTGTTAGATTTTATGTCTCTGAACAAAACCTCCTGCCTGAAACTCAGCTGGGCCCAGGATGCTTCCCATTCACCTTGGTCCCTCCCCAGGGACTTTGTGGTGAGCTCATTTTTAGGCAGCTCTGACTCACCCAAGCTTTGGGTGCTTGTCCCCTCCAGGCAGATGAGATGAGTGGTGGGAGGAGGTTTGTTGAAGCAAATTTCCCTGACCTTTAAACCCCAGAGGAAAGCTTGGCTGGAGGAAACCAGAAGCCCCTCGCAGATGAAAGCATTTTTGCCTTCCTCCCACATCCAATCAACAAATTGCCCACTGCATTTCTCAGTCCAGACCACTTTGACTGTGGAGGCAGGAAGGAACCTGAAAGGTCTGTGGCTGAGAGGGAAAGCAGACAGTGATTCAGTGGCACGATTGGCACAACAGCACAAAAATAGTGGCTGAGTCATGGCTGACCTTTCAGAAGAGGGAGAGTCTCAGCTGCATTTACAGGGTGCAGCATCCCAACCCCGGAGTGATGCAGGTGTGGTAGTTCCAGGCTGTGGCTAGAAAATTCTCCACAGATCTTGAACAGAGAGTGGTAGAATGTAAATAGAATCAGAGAATTGTCAGGGTTGGAAGGGACCCCAAGGCTCAGCCAGTTCCAACCCCCTGCCATGGGCAGGGACACCTCACACGGCAGCAGGTTGCTCACAGCCACCTCCAGCCTGGCTGCAAACACCTCCAGGCAGGAGGCTGCCACCACCTCCCTGGGCAGCCTGTGCCAGGCTCTCACCACCCTCATGAGCAACAACTTCTTCCTCACAGCCAATCTCAATCTCCCCATTTCTAGTTTTGCTCCATCCCCCCCAGTCCTATCCCTCCCTGACACCCTCCAAAGTCCCTCCCCAGCTTTCTTGGAGCCCCCTGCAGATCCTGCAAGGCCACAATGAGGTCTCCTGGGAGCCTTCTCCTCTCCAGCCTGCACAACCCCAACTCCCTCAGTCTGTCCTCACAGCAGAGCAGCTCCAGCCCTCTGCTCCTCCTCCTGGCCCTTCTCTGGACACCTTCCAGCACCTCCAGATCCCTCTTGTCATAGGGGCTCCAGCACTGGAGGCAGTACTCCAGGTGAGGTCTCAGCAGAGTGGAGCAGAGGGGCAGAATCCCCTCCCTTGCCCCCTGCTGGCCACACTTCTCTTGCTGCAGCCCAGGCTCTGCTTGGCTCTGGGCTGCAAGTGCTCCCTGCTGGCTCCTGCTGAGCTTCTCCTCCCCCAGCACCCCCAAGTCTCTCTCCTCTGGGCTGCTTTCCAGCCAGTCCCTGCCCAGCCTGGATTTGTGCCTGGGATTGCCCTGACCCAGCTGCAGGCCCCTGCCCTTGGTCTGGTTGAAGCTCCTGAGGTTGGCTTGTGCCCACCTCTCCAGCCTGTCAGTGCTGTAACTCCTGGGTGTTTGGTACACACTTACTGCATTCCACTGTGGGTTGTAGTTTTGCTTGCAAATGCAGCTTCCTTTGCTCCCACCTGGGCTGGGCTGGCAAATTAATGTTGGGAGGGAATTTTCAACCCACTGCAGCAGGATTCCTTAGGTCACCCAAGGCTTGCCTGGGAATGAAGGTAGCAGAAGGTAGCAGCCTTACTTTCCCCTGCAGGGGGAACTGGGTTTGTTCAGCTGGTCTGGGGGAGATGCTTTAGCCTAGGTCTAACTCCCTGAAGGGAGGTTGTAGCCAGGTGGGGGTTGGGCTCTTCTCCCAGGCAGCCAGCACCAGAACAAGAGGACATAGTCTCAAGCTGTGCCAGGGGAGGCTTAGGCTGGAGGTGAGGAAGAAATTCTTCCCATAAAGAGAGATTGGCCATTGGAATGGATGAGGCCTTGAGCAACCTGGGGCAGTGGGAGGTGTCCCTGCACATGGCAGGGGGCTGGATCATCCAGATCCCTTCCAGCCTAAACCATTCCATGAATCCCTGAATCTTGGTAAAGGCTCTAAAGCTTAGGAGGAAAATAGGAAGAAATTCTTCACAGGAAGGAGGAAATTCTTCAGCAAGAGAGACTGGCCATGGGGATGTGCTGCCCAGGGAGGTGGTGGAGTCCCCATCCCTGGAGGTGTTTAGGAAGAGCCTGGATGAGGCCCTTGGTGCCATGGTTGAGTTGATCAGATGGTGCTGGGTGAGAGGCTGGACTCCATGATCTCAAAGGTCTTCTCCAACCTGGTTAATTCTGTGTTCTGGGATTGCAGCAGAACATCACTGCCATGGCTGAGGAAATGGAGTGTCCAGAGGATCTGTGCCTGTTCTTTTCCAGTGAGTCTTCCTCACTTGTGCAGTCTGGCTGTGCAGCCTGGTTCTGCCCCTCTGCTCCACTCTGCTGAGCCTCCACCTCAGGTACTGAGGCCACTGCTGGTGCCAGCATCACAAGAAGGACATCAAACTGTTGGCCTGGGTGCAGAGGAGGCCATGAAGATGATTAGAGGTCTGGAGAACCTCCCCTGTGGGAACAGGCTGAGAGAGTTGGGGCTGGAAAAGGGAAGACTCCAGGAAGGCCTTGGAGCAGCCTTCCAGAGCAGGGCAAAGTGCCACAATCCCCTCGCTGGATGCTGGCCACACTCCTTTGGATGCAGCCCAGGAACCATCACACTGTGGTCTGATGAGAGCCTTGCTGACAGCCTTCAGTGGGCACAACAGGTCACAGGCAGGCAGCTGCCTGTCAGGGAAATGCTGCTGCTCATGTTCTGGCTGGCTGGTGGCTACTAATTGGCTGCCAGCACAGATTGCATCTGGACTGCCTGCAGCTGGGGATGTGCAGGGCTGTACCCTGGCTTTGCCCCTTCAGTGATGCTCACTCACATTCCTGCCCAGCTTTTCATGTTCACAAAAGCCTGAGCAGCAAGCTTCCAGGAATGGATGTGGGAGGCCTGAGTGCTCCTACTGCTGTCCCAGGGAACATGCAGGTTTGAAAAACACTCTGCAAATCAGCTGCCAGAGGATGATTCACAGAGTCACAGACTGCACTGGGCTGGGAGGCAGCCTCCAAGGGCAGCTTGGCCAAGCCCTGCAGGCAGCAGGGACAGCTCCAGCTCCAGCAGGCTGCCCAGGGACACAGCCAGGCTGAGCTTCAATGTCCCCAGGGACAGAGCCTCAACCCCATCCCTGGGCAGCCTGTGCCAGTGTCTCCCCAGCCTCCCTGTGCAGAGCTTCCTCCTCAGGTCCAACCTAACTCTGCCCTGCTCCAGGTTCAAACCACTACCCCTGGGCCTATCCCCACAGCCCCTTCTGAGCAGTCCCTCCCCAGCCTGCCTGCAGCTCCCCTGCAGATATTGAACTGCAGCTCTGAGGTCTCCCTGGAGCCTTCTCTTCTCCAGGCTGCACAGCCCCAGCACTCTCAGCCAACCTCTCTGAGCAGTTTCTCCATCTCTCTGGTAATATTTGTGACCTCCTCTGGATCCTCTCCAGCAGCTCCAGGTCCTTCATGAGTTGGGCTTCCACAGCTGGCCCCAGCCCTGCAGGTGAGGTCTCCCCAGAGCAGAGCAGAGGGGCAGGATCCTCTCTCTCCAGCTCTGGCCACACTGCTTTGTATTCAGTATTCAGTATTCAGTATCACTAAGGTTGGAAGAGACCTCAAAGATCATCGGATGCAGCCCAGGCTGCCCTTGGCCTCCTGTGCTGCCAGTGCCCATTGCTGGCTCCTGTCCAGCTCCCCCCCAGCACCCCCAAGTCCTTCTCTGCAGGGCTGCTCTCCATCTCATCATTCCTCAGTCTGGACTGATGCTGAGGATTGCCCTGACCTGGGTGTAGGACCTTGCACTTTGCCTTACTGAACCTCATGAGGCTCTCCTCACCTGTTGCAGGAGCCTGCTGGAGCCCAGCTTGGTGTGTCCAAGCTGCTCAGGATGTTGCCTTTGCTCTCCCTGGATGGAAAAGCTCGAAATGCAGACCCTTTTTAGCAGGTGCCCAGACCCTGCTGTCCCTTCCAGCCTGCATTTATTTAATGCAGTGCTGCCACATGATACAAATCACAGCCTGGGCTTCTCCCTCTGTCTGAACATCAGTCTGAATCTCCCCACTGGGTCTCATCACAGGCCACTTGCAGGAGGATCTAGCTGCAGCAAGAGAAGAAAGGCTGATAACCCCCCCTCTGGGGAGGGAAGAGCTCATGTCTCTCATCTAATCCTCTTCCTTGTTCTTCCTCTGACTTCTGGGCTTGATGGCTCACACCATCAGTTATTTTTATTGTGCTGACAAGTGCAGAGTGAGGTAGTGGCACAAGCTGGCTTTGACTGAGGCATAAAATGCCCAGCAAAGATGAAGACCTCCCTCAGAGAGTGCTGGAAGCAGAGAAGAACATTGTGTGTGGCTGTCCATGAAGGGCAGGATGGGAAGGGATGTCATCCAGAGGGACCTGGACAGGCTGCAGAGGTGGTGCCCAGGGGAACCTCCTGAGCTTCAACAAGAGCAAGAGCAGGTCCTGCACCTGGGCTGGAACAATCCTCACTGCCAGGACAGGCTGGGGGAGGAGGGGATGGAAAGCAGCCCTGAGGAGAAGGCCTTGGGGGTGCTGGTGGGGGAGAAGCTGGAGATGAGCAGTGAGAGCTTGCAGCACAGAAGGCCAAGGGCAGCCTGGGCTGCATCCAAAGCAGGGTGGCCAGAGCTGGAGAGAGAGGATCCTGCCCCTCTGCTCTGCTCTGGGGAGACCTCACCTGCAGGGCTGGGGCCAGCTGTGGAACCCCAACACAAGAAGAACATGGACCTGATGGAGAGAGTCCAGAGGACACCATGAAAATGACCAGGCAGCTGGAGAACCTCCTCTGTGGGGACAGGCTGAGAGAGTTGGTGCTGTTCAGCCTGGAGTAGGCTCCAGGGAGTCTAAAGCAGCTTTTCTGTACCTGAAGGGAGCCTGCAAAAAGGCTGCAGAGGCCTGGGGTGATGGGATGAGGGGCAATGGCTTCAAACTGGAGCAGAGCAGATTGAGATTGGGTGTGAGGAACAAGCTCTGCACCAGGAGGCTGGGGGAACACTGCAACAGGTTGCCCAGGGAGGTGGTTGGGGCTCCATCCCTGGAGCTCTTCAAGGTGAGGCTGGACAGGGCTGTGGGCAGCCTGCTGAGTGCAGGGAGATCAGGCTAGGTGAGCTTTGGACCATTTGGACCTTCCAGCCTGGAGCACTCCATGATTCTGATTTGCTTTCCACTGGGAAGGGGAAGTGTGGATTTGAGGCACAGCAATCGCAGCTGCACTGCCTCCACCTAATGCTCCACTCCAAATGCTGGCTCCAGTTTGTCAGGGAGGCTGTGCCACTGTGTTGTGTGGCTGCACAGCATCTCACTGTGGTGGCTCTCTCCTCTGGCTTGGCATGGCTAGTGGTGGTTAGTGGTGGTTAGTGCCCTGTGGAGGTCCTCTCCAACCTGGGTGAATCTGTGATTCTCTGTGGAGGACAGAGTTATCCCTCCAACTCTGCTAGGGAACCAAAATGGCCAATGGCCTCTCCTTGGCAGTAAATATTGGATACAGGTCTGAGGACATCAGATGTGAGAAAGAGACTTGAGAAGACAGAATGCCTCAGAGCTCTGGCTGTGACAGGCCCTGCCAGAGCAGTGCCCTGGACCCTTTCATGTCTTTACCAATGACCTGGCTGAGGGCATTGAGGCAAACTCAGTGAGTCTGCAGATGGCACCAAGCTGGGTGGCTGTGTCCTGCTGCTGGAGGCTAGGGAGGCTTTGCAGGGGGACCTGGGCAGGTCAGAGCCATGAGCCAAGGCTCTTTGGGTGAGGTTCAACAAGGCCAAGGGCCAGGTCCTGCCCCTGGGTCACAACAACCCCATGGGGAGCTCCAGACCTGGGGAGGTGTGGTTGGAAAGCTGCAACTCAGAGAGGGCCCTGGGGGTGTTGGTTGGCAGCCACTGACCAGGAGCCAGCAGTGCCCAGGGGGCCAAGGGAGCCAATGGCCTCCTGGCTTGGGTCAGAAGCAGGGTGGGCAGCAGGGACAGGAGGTGACCACCCCCTGTGCTCAGCAGTGTTGTGCTCAGCTCTGGGCCCTCCCTGCAGGAAGGACACTGAGGGGCTGGAGCCTGTCCAGAGCAGGGCAGCCAGGCTGGAGAAGGGCCTGGAGCCCCTGGGCTAGAGGAGGGCTGAGGGAGCTGGGGGTGTTCAGGCTGGAGAAGAGGAGGCTGAGGGAGACCTCCTTGCTCTCTGCAGCTCCCTGATGGTTGGTTGGAGTGAGGAGGGGGCACAGCCTCTGCTCCTTGGTGGCAAGGGACAGGAGCAGAGGCAATGGTTCCAAGCTGCCCCAGGGGAGGCTCAGGCTGGAGCTCAGGAAATCTTTCTGCCCTGGAAGGGTTCTCAGAGCTTGGCAGAGGCTGCCCAGGGCAGTGCTGCAGTGCCCATTCCTGGGGGTGTTCCAGCAGCTGTGGAGCTGGTGCTTAGGGCCATGGCTTGGTGCTGAGCCTGCAGTGCTGGGTCAGAGGTTGGCCTGGGTGAGCTTGGAGCTCTCTTCCAAGCAGATCTGTTCTGTGATTCTGTGTTTCTGTAATATTCTCAGCCTTGGGTCACACCTCAGTCCTGCACCCACTTCACTCCAGTCTTCAACTCAGATCCTGGAGGAGCCTCTCAGGACTTGCTCTCTGTGCTATTTTCCTCTCCTTTTTCTCCTCACTTATTGAAGGGAACTGCTCCCAGTTGTCTTTAATCATGACCATGACTGCTGAGCTGCTCTCAACAGGCTGATGCTGAGCCAGCTGCCTTTTCTGAGACCCTCTGGTTTTACTGTTTTGAGCTTTAATGACCCAAATTTTGCCTCCCACTACTCTTCCTGTGGCAGTTTTAGCACAAGCAGCCTGGCTGGCAAACAGCAGAGGCTCAGTGAACCGAGCTGCACCTGCACACTCAGATCTGCTGCAGAGGGTAGAAGGTGACAGAGTTCCTGTGGACAAAGAATCTGTTGGGCAAAACTGTTTGGGTATTTTCTCCTTCAGGAGAGGCCAAACCTGCGTGAGGGGTGCTCTCTGCTGAAGGTCCTGGTCACACTTGCTGGGTAGTGCAAGAGAATGGTGAAATCCAGTGTGTTCCACAAGGAAAGCTGAGAGAGTTTCACTTCAGAGTGCTGTACAGACACAACATTGTGCCCAAAGGAGGAATCCATGAGGAGTCTGTGGAGCATGAACCCCGAGAACCCTGAGAGCTCTGAGTCACCTCAGAGTCCCTCCTGCTCTTCTTCACCTCATCTGCAGAGAAACAAACTGGTTTCTGTTTTCTTGTTTCCTGGTTCGTGGACTTACTGCTGGCCAAGCTGTCAGCTCCTGGCTGGGACAGCAGCTCTCTGAGCTGGGTGAGGAACTGGCTGGAGGCTGAGCCCAGAGAGTGGTGGTGAATGGTGCCACAGCCAGCTGGCAGCCAGGCACCACTGGTGTGCCCCAGGGATCAGTGCTGGGCCCCATCCTGTTCAATATCTTTATTGATGATCTGGATGAGGGCATTGAGTCAGTCAGCAGCAAACTTGCAGATGACACCAAGCTGGGAGCAGATGTTGGTCAGTTAGAGGGCTGAAGGGCTCTGCAGAGGGATCTTGCCAGGCTGGACAGATGGGCAGAGGCCAACAGGATGGCACTCAACAAGTCCAAGTGCCAGGGGCTGCACTTTGGCCACAGCAACTCCAGGCAGAGCTACAGGCTGGGGTCAGAGTGGCTGAGAGCTGCCAAACAGAGAGGGACCTGGGGGTGCTGATTGACAGCTGCCTGAACATGAGCCAGCAGTGTGCCCAGGAGGCCAAGAAGGCCAAGGGCATCCTGGCCTGCATCAGGAACAGTGTGGCCAGCAGGAGCAGGGAGGTCATTGTGCCCTGTGCTCAGCACTGCTCAGGCCACACCTTGAGTCCTGTGTCCAGTTCTGGGCTCCTCAGGTTAGGAAAGAGGTTGAGCTGCTGGAAGGTGTCCAGAGAAGGGCAACAAGGCTGGGGAGGGGTCTGGAGCACAGCCCTGTGAGGAGAGGCTGAGGGAGCTGGGGTTGCTTAGCCTGGAGAAGAGGAGGCACAGGGGAGACCTTCTTGCTGTCTCCAGCTCCCTGCAGGGAGGTTGTAGCCAGGTGGGGGTTGGTCTCTTCTCCCAGGCAGCCAGCACCAGAACAAGAGGACACAGTCTCAAGCTGTGCCAGGGGAGGTTTAGGCTGCAGGTGAGGAAGAAATTCTTCACAGAGAGAGTGATTGCCCTTTGGAATGGGCTGCCTGGGGAGGTGGTGGAGTCACCATCACTGGAGGTGTTCAGGAGGAGACTTGATAGGGTGCTTGGTGCCATGGGTTAGTTGATTAGGTGGTGTTGGATGATAGGTTGGACTTGATGATCTCAAAGGTCTTTTCCAACCTGGTCTATTCTATTGTAGTCTAGTCTAGTCTAGTCTAATCTATTCTCACACAGCTTTCTTCCAGCTTCTCTCTCTCTTTTGGCACAAGGGGTTTGGGAGGTTGGGGGTGGGGGGGTGTGGAGTGGAGCAGCTTCCCTGCTCGTTTTGACCAGGGGGATTTCTGTGCTGTTTCCTGCTTGTGAACACCTGTGTACTGCTGTAACTCCTGGATGTTCTGTACACATTCAGTGCATTCCATTGCAGAGTGCAGTTTCTGCTCTGTAAGTACAGCCTCCATTTGCTTCCAGCTGAGCTGGTCTGGCAGAGTTAGTGTGTGAATGGGAAACTTCAGCCCACCACACTTCACCTTACCCACTGCTGGCCAAAGTACAGCTGGTGTCTCTGGTGCATTCAGAAGAGTGAAGTCTACAACCTCCCACTCTGCACAGCAGAGCTAGTTGCAAAGAATGAAATTATAAGGTTGGACTTGATGATCTTTGAGGTCTTTTCCAACCTTGTTGATTCTATGATTCTATTTCAGTTACCAACTTCATTGCTACTGCAGACCCCCCCCTCCCATACTCCAGATGATGATTTCCACCTGAATGATGACTCTGTGGCACAAGGGAAAGAGCTTGGTCTGGCAAAGCACTTCCAGGTTTTGTGGATGGCACTTCCCAAATGCCTTGGAAACCCTCACTCACAGAGGCACTGAGTGGTGAGGGTTGGAAGGGACCCCTCGGAGATCATTCGGTCCAACCCCTGCCAGAGCAGGGCACCCAGGGCAGGGCACACAGAACACATCCAGGGGGGGCTGGAAAGGCTCCAGAGCAGGAGACTCCACAACCTCTCTGGGCAGCCTGCTCCAGGCTCCAGCAGCCTCACACCAGAGAAGTTTCTCCTCCTGTTGAGGTGGAACCTCCTGGCTTCCAGCTTGTCCCTGTTGGTCCTTGTCCTGTCCCTGGGCACCACCAGCCAGAGCCTGGCCCCTTCCTCCTGACCCCCAGCCCTCAGCTATTGACAGACATTGATCAGATCCCTCTCAGCCTTCTCCTCTCCACACTACTCAGCCCCAGGGCTCTCAGCCTCTCTTCACAGCAGAGCTCTTCCACTCCCTTCAGCATCCTCACAGCCTCCCCTGCACTCTCTCCAGCAGCTCTCTGTCTCTCTGGAGCTGGGGAGCCCCAAACTGGACACAGGACACTCCCTGCATGTGTGGCATTCAGGACTGCATTCCTAATTCCAGCCATTAAGTTCATGCCCACAATGCAGATCTCAGAGAGCTGGGTACCACTTTGTGCTGCCTCAGGAAGGGATTGAGTTTGGGAAAGAGACGGAGGTCTCAGGAGGACTTTCTGGGAGAGCAGCCACTTTGCAGCAGGGGTCTGGCATCATTCAGCAGGAGAAAGCCTGGGCAGTGGGAAATGCACTGTGGTGCTGATTGAAACTCATTTCTTCTCAAGGGTCACCAGAGGAGGCTGTGTTTGTGGCTGCATGGCCTGCCAGCATGGGGGGCTGCTCCTTCTCGTCCCCTGCAGTCAGAGCTGGTCCCACAGGCACCACATGGGCATGACCCCCAGCACCTTGGCCTCACCGGGGGATTCCAGCCTCCAGACAGCCTTGTGAAGGAGGATAAGATGAACCTCCCTGTGTGAAAGGGTCACAAAGTCAGTAAATGGAAGTGACAGGTGGGGAGGAGAGCTGGGCTCCCACCACCTTCTGTGTGACACAGAGAGCCACAGCAGCTCCTGACCTCTCACCTGTCCCTCACTCATAAGGGGACTTCGGGTGTCCCCAGCCCCTGCATGCCTGAGTACCCTCTGGTTTCTTGTCTCCAAAGCAGTTAAAGTTGCCAGTTCCCCTCTTCCAGGGCTGAATTCGGGTCCCTGTGGCCTTGAGAGATGCCTTGAGCAGCTCCTTCAGCCCTTGGAGAGCGGAGCAGCAGCTGCCCTGGCTGCGACTCAGACCATGCAGCTAACCCAGCAGGTTAGGGAGGCTTGGTCCCAGGACTCGGCAAGGGCTTTGGCAGCAAGCTGGGAGGGAAAGATGATCAGCCAAGTAATTACCACACAGATATGCTCTGGTATTAGCTGACCAGCCAGGGCCAGGCTAACAGACCTCCTTATGGCACCAGTTGCTCAGCCAAAGCCCTCAAAACGCAGCTGCAGTGCCTGCCTCTCCTCTCCCCTCTCCCCCATTCCCTCTGACGGTCTGCTGCTTTCTCCCCCGCCAGGAGCAAGTGCAACTTGAGCCTGCAGCTGGGGAGCCTGTGTCTTCTCACTTCTCTCCCTGTGACTCATTATGATTAATATCTGGGATATTTTTGGCTGCTCAGGCAGCTGGTGGCAGAGGAGCACCCAGCCTTTCAGCATTGCCTCCCAAGCCTATCCCTCTGCTCGCGGCAGCAGGATGTCCCCTGGCAAACCTGCTGCTGCCGGACCCTTTCCTACAGCATGCTCTGGGACTTGTGACGCACCTGTGCCTGGCTGCAGAGGGACAATAGCTGTGGGAGCAGCTCACACATTCCAACAGCCTCTTTACAGGTCACCCACTCTTCCATGGGCAGGGACACCTCCTCTGCTAGCCCAGGGTGCTCCAGGCCCCACACTGGTGCCTTGGGCAATGTCAGGTTGGGGAGGGACTGTTTAGAGTGTCAGGGAGGGATAGGACTGGGGGGGATGGAGCAAAACTAGAAGTGGGGAGATTGAGATTGGCTGTGAGGAAGAAGTTGTTCCCCATGAGGGTGGTGAGAGCCTGGCACAGGCTGCCCAGGGAGGTGGTGGAAGCCTCCTGCCTGGAGGTGTTTGCAGCCAGGCTGGAGGTGGCTGTGAGCAACCTGCTGCGGTGTGAGGTGTCCCTGCCCATGGCAGGGGGCTGGGACTGGCTGAGCCTTGAGGTCCCTCCCAGCCCTGACAGCTCTGTGGTTCTAAGACAACACACAGGCAAGGAACCAAGCAAGGAGGAGAGTGAAAGGATAGGGAACTGGCACTAAGGCAATTTCTCCTCTTTATAACTGATGTTTTTTGAACTGCCCCAGCTTGGGGAGAAACAAAACAGCAAAGAAATATGGAGGGAAATGAAGGACAACGAGAGAGCGATTGTTGGGCTGGGCTTGGAGGCCTCCTGCAACCAGGTGTGTCCTGTGACCCTCTGACACAGCTGGTGCCTTCACAGGCAGCTCCTGAAACACACAGACAGGCAAACAACACTCACGCACCCAAGGTGTAACCAGCACCATGGGGACTGAGGCACCCAGCACCATGGGGACTGAGGCACCCAGCACCATGGGGACTGAGGCACCCAGCACCATGGGGACTGAGGCACCCAGCACCATGGGGACTGAGGCACCCAGCACCATGGGGACTGAGGCACCCAGCACCATGGGGACTGAGGCACCCAGCACCATGGGGACTGAGGCACCCAGCACCATGGGGACTGAGGCACCCAGCTCCATGGGGACTGAGGCACCCAGCTCCATGGGGACTGAGGCACCCAGCACCATTGGGATTGAGGCACCCAGCACCATTGGGATTGAGGCACCCAGCACCATTGGGACTGAGGCACCCAGCATCACTGGGATTGAGGCACCCAGCATCACTGGGATTGAGGCACCCAGCATCACTGGGACTGAGGCACCCAGCACCATTGGGATTGAGGCACCCAGCATCACTGGGAATGAGGCACCCAGCACCATTGGGATTGAGACACCCAGCATCACTGGGATTGAGGCACCCAGCATCACTGGGAATGAGTCACCCAGCACCATTGGGATTGAGGCACCCAGCATCACTGGGATTGAGGCACCCAGCATCACTGGGAATGAGTCACCCAGCACCATTGGGATTGAGGCACCCAGCACCACTGGGATTGAGGCACCCAGCATCACTGGGATTGAGACACCCAGCATCACTGGGATTGGGGCACCCAGCATCACTGGGAATGAGTCACCCAGCACCATTGGGATTGAGGCACCCAGCATCACTGGGATTGAGGCACCCAGCACCACTGGGATTGAGGCACCCAGCATCACTGGGATTGGGGCACCCAGCATCACTGGGATTGAGGCACCCAGCATCACTGGGATTGAGACACCCAGCATCACTGGGATTGGGGCACCCAGCATCACTGGGAATGAGTCACCCAGCACCATTGGGATTGAGACACCCAGCATCACTGGGATTGAGGCACCCAGCACCACTGGGATTGAGGCACCCAGCATCACTGGGATTGAGGCACCCAGCACCATTGGGATTGAGGCACCCAGCACCATTGGGATTGAGGCACCCAGCATCACTGGGATTGAGGCACCCAGCACCATTGGGATTGAGGCACCCAGCATCACTGGGATTGAGGCACCCAGCACCACTGTGATTGAGGCACCCAGCATCATTGGGATTGAGGCACCCAGCACCATTGGGATTGAGGCACCCAGCATCACTGCTGGGATTGAGGCACCCAGCACCATCGGGATTGAGGCACCCAGCACCACTGGGATTGAGGCACCCAGCACCATTGGGATTGAGGCACCCAGCATCACTGGGATTGAGGCACCCAGCACCACTGTGATTGAGGCACCCAGCATCATTGGGATTGAGGCACCCAGCACCATTGGGATTGAGGCACCCAGCATCACTGGGATTGAGGCACCCAGCACCATTGGGATTGAGGCACCCAGCACCATTGGGATTGAGGCACCCAGCACCACTGTGATTGAGGCACCCAGCACCATTGGGATTGAGGCACCCAGCATCACTGGGATTGAGGCACCCAGCACCATTGGGATTGAGGCACCCAGCACCATTGGGATTGAGGCACCCAGCACCACTGGGATTGAGGCACCCAGCACCATTGGGATTGAGGCACCCAGCATCACTGGGATTGAGGCACCCAGCACCATTGGGATTGAGGCACCCAGCACCACTGTGATTGAGGCACCCAGCACCATCGGGATTGAGGCACCCAGCATCACTGGGATTGAGGCACCCAGCACCATTGGGATTGAGGCACCCAGCACCACTGGGATTGAGGCACCCAGCACCATTGGTGTTGAGGCTTCCTCATCAAATTTGCAGATGACAGTGAGCTGGATGCCAGTGCTGATAAAATTGAGGGTAGGAAGGCTCAGTGGTGGGACCTAGATGGGCTGGATTAGTGACCCCAGGCCAGTTGGATGAGGTTCCAAAAACCCATGTGCTGGGTCCTGCACCTGGGCCAGAATACAAAAAAAAAAGAATAGAAAAGAATTAACCAGGTTGGAAGAGACCTTTAAGATCATCAAGTCCAACCTATCATCCGACACTATCTAATCAACTAAACCATGGCTCCAAGCACCCCATCCAGTCTCTTCCTAAACACCTCCAGTAATGGTGACACCCCAAACAACCCCATGAAGTCTCCAGGCTTGGGGCAGAGTGGCTGGAAATTTGCCAGGCAAAATGGACCTGGGGGGGTTGATTGATCAGCCAGAGTGTGCCCAGGTGGCCAGTGCTCTGGCACAAGTGGAGAGCAGAGAGCCTTTTGAGTGAGCCAAGGTGTCCCTCTGTAAGCAGGGTGATGCCACAGTGCACCAGGACTACAAAGCTGTAGTTTACAGGGTGAAAACCTGCAGGAGGAGATTGTGCCCTGGGACTCAGCTCTGGGGAGGCCACACCTGGAGTGCTGGCTTCAGTTCTGGGCACCTCAGTACAAGAGAGCTGTGGAGGTGCTGGAGCCAGGGCAGAGCAGGGCAAGGGAGCTGGGAAGGGCCTGGAGAAGAAATCTGATGAGGAGAGACTGAAGGAGCTGGGGATGGTTAGTGTGAAAGAGAGGAGGCTGAGGGGAGACCTCACTGCTCTCTGCAGCTCCCTGAAAGGAGGTTGTGGAGAGGTTGGTGCTGGTCTCTGCTCACAGTGACAGAACAAGAGGCAATGGCCTCAAGCTGCAGCTGGGCAGGGTTAGACTGGACAGAAGGAAACATTTTTTCATGGCAAGAGTGGTCAGGGACTGGAATGTGCTGCCCAGGGAGGTGGTGGAGTCCCCAAGCCTGGATGTGTTCAAAGGTGGTTTGGATGTGGTGCCTGGGGCTATGGTTTAGGGTGAGCCTTGCAGAGTAGGGCTCTGGGTTGGAGCTGGTGATCCTGAGGGGCTTTTCCAACCTCAATGTTTCTATAATTCTTTGATCACAGAATCACAGAGAATCAGAATGTTAGGGGCTGGAAGGGACCTCCAAAGCTCATCCAGTCCAGGTGGGTCTTATCTCCAGAGAGGGGACTCCACAACCCCCCTGGGCAGCCTGCTCCAGGCCTCTGTCACCCTCAGAGGGAAAAAATTCTTCCTCCTGTTCCCATGGAGCTTCCTCTGCCTCAGCTTCCACCACTGCCCCTTGTGCTGGCATTGGGCATCCCCCAGCAGAGCCTGGCTCCAGCCTCTGGGCACTCACCCTGCACAGCTTTAGCAGCAGCAAGGAGCTCACCTCTCAGGCTGCTCCTCTCCAAGCTCCAGAGCCCTCAGCTCCCTCAGGCTCTCCTGAGTGGCTCAGCCCTCAGCTGCTGTCATCCAAGGAGCAGATCCAGATGTGGCATGTTCCTAGACCTGAGCATTTCAGCTGAAGGTCAGCCTGGTCTGCTCCCATGCCATTGAAGATGAGCTTCTTTGCCTTACCCTAGACAGAAACCCAGCCCACAGGACAGGAGGGATGATAGCCTCAAACAGTTCTAGCCAGGTGGGGGTTGGTCTTTTCTCCCTGGCAAGCAGCACCAGAACAAGAGGACATAGTCTCAAGCTGTGCCAGGGGAGGTTCAGGCTGGATGTTAGGAATTTCTTCCCAGCAAGAGAGATTGGCCATGGGAATGTGCTACCCAGGGAGGTGGTGGAGTCACCATCCCTGGAGGTGTTCAAGAAAGGATTGGCTGTGGCACTTGGAGCCAGGGTTTAGCTAGTCCTGAGGTGTTGGGTGACAGGTTGGACTTGATGATCTCTGAGGTCTTTTCCAACCTTATTGATTCTATGATTCTGTGCCCTGAAGTCTCCCTGAAGAGACAATAAACCCCAGATCTCACCAGCCTGTTGTATCCTGACTTCAAGCATGTCTCTGTACTCCAGGGAGGAGGAAGGGAATGATGCATCTTACACATGGCAGCAGGTTGCAGTCCCCTGAGGCTTGAACAGAACAGGAACCATCTGGATCTTCATAACAGGGAGTTCAATTAAAATGGCTGAATGTTAACCACACAAAATTGGCCAGGATATAATTTCCCCTCTCTCTCTCCATCTTGCCATCTCCCTTTATGCTGTTGAAAAACACAAACCCATCCCACAAAAGTGAGAGGAAGTGAATAAATATCTCCCCTGGAAGTCCATCTGGCTTTGGTTGTCATCTCAGCACCCTCTGGGGAGTTATGAATCTTTCAATACAGAAATGCAGTCAGAGGATGGCTGCAGCCCTAATGAGCTGGGGAAATAAACCTGGGTGACTCTCTGGAGCTGGGTGTTGAAGGCTGACATGGAGAAGGAAACTTGCTGATGCTGGGCAAAGCTCTGCAGGTGAGGAGGCCACACACAAACCCCTCCCTGGGTCAAGCTTTATAGCTCACAGCTGCAGGGTCCTGGACAGGCAGTGAGGAGAGCAGCCTCATATGAGTTGTCTTAGCATGGACACCTCTGCTGTGAGCACAGGCTGAGGGAGCTGGGGCTGTGCAGCCTGCAGAGGAGAAGGCTCCAGGGGGACCTCAGAGCTGCTGCCAGGACCTGAAGGGATCCTGCAGGAAGGCTGCAGAGAGACTTCTGCGGAGAGGGTCTGGAGCCAGGCCAAGGGGGAATGGTTTGGAGCTGAGGCAGAGCAGGGTTAGAATGGAGCTGAGGAAGAAGTTGTTCAGTGTGAGGCTGCTGAGACTCTGGCACAGGCTGCCCAGGGAGGCTGTGGATGTCCCTTCCCTGGAGGTGCTCAAGGCCAGGCTGGATGAGGCCTTGAGGAAGCTGGGCTGGTGGGAGGTGTCCCTGCCCATGGCAGGGGGGTGATGGAACAAGATGACCTTTAAGGTCCTTTCCAGCCCAAACAGTTGTGCAGCTCTTGCCTTGCCCCATGCTGCTCAACTGCCCATGGGAATGCACACCTCCATCTGCAACGGAGCCATGGTGGGAAACTCAGATCTGCTGCTCAGAGCACCTGAGCCTCATTGCACAGCCACAGGCCTGGGGAAGGTGCAGCTCAGCAAGACTGCCTTGAAAGGAGCATTGTGAGGAGCATGTGGAACCTTCAGCATGACAAACTCTGTGCTGGCAGCAGTGCTTGGCAGGGACACACTTGGCTGTCTTGTGCTTCAGCAAAGCAAAATGGACAAAACTTCCACAGAGTCACAGACTGCAGTGGGCTGGGAGGGAGCCTCCAAGGGCAGCTTGGCCAAGCCCTGCAGGCAGCAGGGACAGCTCCAGCTCCAGCAGGCTGCCCAGGGACACAGCCAGGCTGAGCTTCAGTGTCCCCAGGGACAGAGCCTCAACCCCATCCCTGGGCAGCCTGTGCCAGTGTCTCCCCAGCCTCCCTGTGCAGAGCTTCCTCCTCATGTCCAACCTAACTCTGCCCTGCTCCAGGTTCAAACCACTGCCCCTGGGCCTATCCCCACAGCCCCTTCTGAGCAGTCCCTCCCCAGCCTGCCTGCAGCTGCCCTGCAGACACTGCAATGCACTTCCCAGCTGCCTGGCTGCTTTGCTGTCTTGTGCAGCTTTCATTGTCATCATTTTTCATGGTCAGGATCCACAACCCTGGAGGTGCTGGCAGGCCAAGGTGCCCCTGTGTGCTGAGCACCCTCTCTGGTGGCTGCCAGTGTGAGCAAAGCCATTTTAATGAGGATTACTTGCCTGGCTTCACTGCAGGACAGATCCCAGTGGCTGCAGCATATGCAAAAGTCAAAGCAAGGTGATCTCAGCTGGATTAATTCAGTCCAGGTCTGCAGAGCCAGCCCCATGACTGTGCAGAGTCCACCCCACAGCTCCAGCAGAGCCTTTGGCTCACTGTGTGCTGAGCTCTGGATGTACTTTGTGATTTTTACTGCATGCAACCTAGGCTCTGAAGAGCCAAATCCTCAGCTCAGAACTGGGCATGGGGATAGAAATCCTGAGAGAGTTTAATGCTTTGAGGTTGTCTTCCCTATCTTGCTGAGGGAGGAGAGGCACATTCAGGCACTAGGGGGGATGGAGCAAAACTAGCAGTGGGGAGATTGAGATTGGCTGTGAGGAAGAAGTTGTTGCCCATGAGGGTGGTGAGAGCCTGGCACAGGTTGCCCAGGGAGGTGGTGGAAGCCTCCTGCCTGGAGGTGTTTGCAGCCAGGCTGGAGGTGGCTGTGAGCAGCCTGCTGCGGTGTGAGGTGTCCCTGCCCATGGCAGGGGGCTTGGAGCTGGCTGAGCCTTGAGCTCCCTTCCAGCCCTGACAGTTCTGTGGTTCTACAAATCAAGCTCCCTCTGGAGCCTGCAGAAGAGAGAGCACTCAGCCCATTAAGGCAGAGTTCCGCACTGTCTGGGGAGGCTGTGAGGGGCTGGCTGTGAGGGGCTGGTTGTGAGGTGGTGGTGGTGAGGGGCTGGCTGTGAGGGGCTGGTTGTGAGGTGGTGGCAGTGAGGTGGTGGCTGTGAGGGGCTGGTTGTGAGGTGGTGGTGGTGAGGGGGTGGCGGTGAGGTGGTGGTGGTGAGGGGCTGGCTGTGAGGTGGTGGCGGTGAGGTGGTGGTTGTGAGGTGGTGGCTGTGAGGTGGTGGCTGTGAGGGGCTGGTTGTGAGGTGGTGGTGGTGAGGTGGTGGTGGTGAGGTGGTGGTGGTGAGGTGGTGGCGGTGAGGTGGTGGTTGTGAGGGGCTGGTTGTGAGGTGGTGGCTGTGAGGGGCTGGCTGTGATTGCAGGCAACTTGCCCCCTGAGATCCCTTCCAACCTTACACCAGTGCTCTCCAGTGCTGTCAGTGGTGTCACCACCACAAGTGAGGGCACTCAGCACTGACCTGTCCCAGATCCCCCTGCAGCAGGGAGCTGCAAGGCTCAGATCAGCTCTTCTCAGTTGCTGAAGGAGTTGGCTTAGCAGAGTCAGAGAGGAGCTCTGGGCATGGTGCCCCTGGCCTGGCTCACTTCTTCAGGAGCCATTGCTGGGAAATCAGTCAAATCCTAGGATGGCTCAGCTTGGATGGACCTCAGAGATCATCTGCTCCAACCTCCTGGCCACAGGCAGGGACCCCTCCCAACTAGATCTGGTTTCTTAAGGCCTCATCCAGCCTGGCCTTGAACACCCCCAGGCAGGAGGCAGCCACAGCAGGGACCCCTCTCTGTTGTTCAATTGATTGCTGTCAGCTGGGACAAGCCTCAGCCTTGCCTGGTGTGGGGTTTGAGTTAATTCCATTGTGAAGCAAGCTGGAGGAACAGATCAGGAGTCTGTAGAGAATCTAGCTCAGGCTAGCATTGAACTCTGCCCAGTTGTCCCTGCTCCAAAGCATCTCTTTTCAAGCTGTTTTTGGCATTCCATGCTCATTGGGGAATCATAGGGGGGTGGGTTGAAACATTCCCCCCCCAAATCTTCCATCTGTGGAAAATTGTCTAGGCACAGCCCCAAACTACCACACATGGGATCACAGAATGCTTTGGGTTGGAAGGGACCTCTAAAGCTCATCTGGCCAACACCTTTGCACTCAGGGACGTCTTCAATCAGATCAGAACATCCTGACCTGCAGTGGTTTCAGGGATGGGGCTTCCACACCTTCCTGAGTAACTTGGGCCAGGGTCTCACCACCCTCAGTGTAGAATTCCTTCCTTAGATCCAGTCTAGAACTGCCTCTTTTAGTTTAAATCATCAGCCCTTGTTCTGTCACAGCAGGCCCTCATGAAGAGGTCTGTCCCCAGCTTTCTGATCAAGGCCTTGAAGTACTGATAAGGCACAAGAAGGTCTCCCTGAAGCCTTCTCCAGGCTAAACGACCCCAGCTCTCAGCCTGTCCCCACAGCAGAGGGCTTCCAGCCCTTCCATTATTACTGTGCCCATCTCTAGCCCTGCACCACCAGGTCCATGCCTCAAAGAATCACAGAATGTTAGAGGCTGGAAGTGAGCTCAAAAGACCATCCAGACCTACCCCCTGCCAGAGCAGGGCACCCAGGGCAGGGCACACAGAGCACACCCAGGGGGGGCTGGAAAGGCTCCAGAGCAGGAGACTCCACAGCCTCTCTGGGCAGCCTGCTCCAGGCTCCAGCAGCCTCCCAGGGACAAAGTTCTCCCTCCTGTTCCCAGGGCACCTCCTCTGCTCCAGCTTGCCCCCAGTGCCCCTTGTGCTGTCCTTGGCCATCCCTGAGCAGAGCCTGGCTCCAGCCCTGCACATCTTTATCCCAGCACTGAGGGCAGCCCTCAGGCTGCTCTGCTCCAAGCCCCAAGTCCCAGCTGCCTGCAGCAGCTCTGTGCCTCTGGGCTGGACTCTCTCAAGCAGTTCCCTGAGCTCCTTCCTGAACTGAGGGGCCCAGAACTGGTCACAAGATTCCAGCTGTGGCCTCAGCAGGGCAGAGCAGAGAGGCAGGAGAACCTCTCTGACCTGCTGACCACAGCCCTTCTAATCCACCCCACTATGCCATTGGCCTCCTTGGCCCCAAGGACACACTGCTGGCTCATGGGCATCCTTCTGCCCACCAGAACCCCAGGACCTCTCTAATATCTGCAGGAGTTGATGAATTCCTCTGCAGAGCACTGGATTTCAATCCCATTTATGATCATTCCTACAACAGTAAAGCCTGAAGGTCCCTGCCAAGAGCAGAGCTGAAAACTCTGGCAGGAGAACCTCTCTTGACCTGCTCACCACAGCCCTTCTAACACACCCCATAATATTAAATCAATGAGAAATAATTCAATATATCAATATATCTCCTGCTTTCCTGGAGTGCAGAGCTCCAGCTTCATTCAGTAGGAGGGTGGTGAGACTCTGGAACAGGTTGCCAGGGAGGCTGTGGATGGGGGTGCTCAAGGCCAGGCTGGATGAGGCCTTGAGCAACTGAGGCTAGTTGAGAGGCGTCCCTGCCAGAGAGGATTCTGGAGTGGAGGCTCTCTAAGGTCCCTTCCAACCTAAGGCATTCTGTGATTTGCAATTTCTCAGGGATTCTATTGGTCATGTTGGGGCTTGGTGTCTGAATAGAATAGAATAGAATAGAATAGAATAGAATAGAATGGAATAGAATAGAATGGAATAGAATAGAATGGAATAGAATAGAGTGGAATAGAATAGAACAGAACCAGCCAGGTTGGAAAAGATCAAGATCATCACCCAGCACCATCTAATCAATTCAACCATGGCACCAAGGGCCTCATCCAGGCTCTTCCTAAACACCTCCAGTGATGCTGACTCTACCACCTCCCTGGGCAGCACATCCCAATGGCCAATCTCTCTTTCCTGGAAGAATTTCTTCCTAACATCCAGCCTAAACTTCCCCTGGCACAGCTTGAGACTGTGTCCTCTTGTTCTGGTGCTGGGTGCCTGGGAGAAGAGACCAACCCCCACCTGGCTACAACCTCCCTTCAGGGAGTTGGAGAGGGCAATGAGGTCTCCCCTGAGCCTCCTCTTCTGCAGGCTAAGCAACCCCAGCTCCCTCAGCCTCTCCTCACAGGGCTGTGCTCCAGACCCCTCCCCAGCTTTGTTGCCTTTCTCTGGACACCTTCAAGTCTCTCAATGTCCTTCTGAAACTGAGGAGCCCAGAACTGGACACAGGACTCAAGGTGTGGCCTGAGCAGTGCTGAGCACAGGGCACAATGCCCTGCTCCTGCTGGTCACACTGTTCCTGATGCAGGCCAGGACACCTCCCCTCTACCTTCTGCCATACCTCTGGAGCTTGTCAGGAGAGCTCCTGGAGGAAGGACTCCCTCACTCCCCCGTAAAGGTCACAGCAAGCACAAGGAGAAGGCTGTGAAGCTGAGAGTCTCTCTCTGCCTCAGCTGTTGCAGCAGCTGCTTTGAGGCTGCTCTATCCTCTGAAGGAACATTCTGTCTCAGCAAGCACGGGGAGGAAAAGAGAGATCCTACACCACTATAATTACTTGGGCAAAAATAAACACACATATGGTGTGACATTTCCCTAATGCTAGGATCTTGTTTGGAAGTAAATGTATTAATTAAAGGGCAGGGGGGGGGGAGGAGGAGAGAGGGGGAAAACCAAAGCAACCACCCCTGAGTCATGAGAACATGACAAGCTGTGCTTGGAGGATGTTATTTTTACCTCCCAGTGACACTGGTGAGCGTTTTGGAGGTGTTGGAGTGAGTCCTTTGTTGTTGAAAGGCAAAAGATTTCCCTCCCCACTGCTTTTCTGGTTGTGTCTTTCAGGGTGGTTGAGTTGTGTACACAGTGCTGAGATGAGAAGAAACTTCACCCCCAGATAAAGAGAGGAATCAACATCTCTTTGTCCTTGAAGATCTTCAAGGCTGATGCCAAGCCTTTCCTGATTTCCTAGGAGATGTGATTCAGCTTTGGAGGGCAGGGTAGAGAGAAAGTCTCCAGTTCTCTTTGCTGGGGAAGTTCTCTTTCTGTTTAAGCCATGCTGCCCTTGTGCTTAGGGCTGGAGCACCTCTCCTACGAGGATAGGCTGAGCTAAGCTGTGGGCAGGCACACAGTCAAGCTTAAAGCAGTAGATCTGAGCTCAGGTGAAGAGGGTGAGATTGCAGGCAAGGAGGAGCAGCTCCTGCAGCTATTGCTCTTTTGGGCCCTGTGAGAGGTTACAAAGCTTGAAGCAGAGTAATTCAGAAGATCACATCCTGGCAGCTGGCACAGAGCTGGCAAGGAACCATAGCCCAGCCTCCAAAAGTGGCACTTGAGAACCACACTTGCAAACTACCACTGAAACAGCACTGAGGAAGGTGATTGACCTCCTCTGCTCCACTCTGCTGAGACCACAGCTGGGGCTCTGGGGCCAGCTCTGGAGCCTCTGTGCCAGGAAGGATCTGGAGGGGCTGGAAGGTGTCCAGAGCAGGGCCAGGAGGAGGAGCAGAGGGCTGGAGCTGCTCTGCTGTGAGGACAGCCTGAGGGAGTTGGGGTTGTGCAGGCTGGAGAGGAGAAGGCTCCCAGGAGACCTCATTGTGGCCTTCCAGGATCTGCAGGGGGCTGCAAGAAAGCTGGGGAGGGACTTTTGAGGGTGTCAGGGAGTGATGGGGGGAAATGAAGCAAAACTAGAAGTGGGGAGATTGAGATTGGCTGTGAGGAAGAAGTTGTTCCCCATGAGGGTGGTGAGAGCCTGGCACAGGCTGCCCAGGGAGGTGGTGGAAGCCTCCTGCCTGGAGGTGTTTGCAGCCAGGCTGGAGGTGGCTGTGAGCAACCTGCTGTAGTGTGAGGTGTCCCTGCCCATGGCAGGGGGCTGGGACTGGCTGAGCCTTGAGGTCCCTTCCAGCCCTGACAATTCTATGCTTGAACTATGATTCTATGAACACTCTGCTTGGAGCCTTTCCCCACATTGCTACCTGCCAGCTGCAACATTTGTCCTTCAGAATTGCTCTCTGCTGGCATAGTTCTCGATGAGTTTTGTTCCTAGCAAACTGATTTTTCCCCCCTTGATGACAAACATGAAGCCATTTTTCAGAAGCTCCTGAGTCCCTCTGCTTGGATTATTTCTGCTTTCCCTAGCAATTCATCTGCTAACTCTGGGATTCCCTTTCTGCTGCCTCTTTGGTTTATACTTCTGGTAATCCATAAAGAATTCCAGCAGTAATAAAGCAGCAAACAGCTGGGTGAGTGCTTTGCTTCAGAAAGACCACCCCACAAACCCCAGGGACACATCCTCTCAATAAGCTGAGAATATATCTGCTAGGGGGAAAGACAGAGCCCTGGGGGTGCTTAGTCTGGAGAGGAGAAGGCTGAGAGGGATCTGATCAATGTCTGTCAATAGCTGAGGGCTGGGGGTCAAGAAGGAGGGGACAGGGTCTGCTCAGTTGTGCCCTGTGATACGGCAATGGATGGAAACTGCAGCACAGGAGGACCTTGTTCCCATTGAGCTCCATGTAGAAAGACCTTGGAGACCTGATGCACAGCAAGCTCTGCATGGGACAGCAAGGAGCCCTTGTGATGCATGAAGAAGAGTGTGGCCAGCAGGGCTGGGGAGGTTCTCTTCCTCTCCTCTGCCCTGCTGAGACCACATCAGGAGTATTGTGTCCAGTTCTGGGCTTTATAGTTCAAGATGGACAGGAATCTGCTGGAGAGAGTCCAACAGAGGCTATGAGGATGATGTTGGGACTGGAACCTGTCTGATGAGGAGAGGCTGAGAGCCCTGGGGCTGAGTAGTGTGGAGAGGAGAAGGCTGAGAGGGCTGGGGGTCAGGAGGAAGGGGCCAGGCTCTGGCTGGTGGTGCCCAGGGACAGGACAAGGACCAACAGGGACAAGCTGGAAGCCAGGAGGTTCCACCTCAACAGGAGGAGAAACTTCTCTGGTGTGAGGCTGCTGGAGCCTGGAGCAGGCTGCCCAGAGAGGTTGTGGAGTCTCCTGCTCTGGAGCCTTTCCAGCCCCCCCTGGATGTGTTCTGTGTGCCCTGCCCTGGGTGCCCTGCTCTGGCAGGGGCTGGGCTGGGTGAGCTCTGGAGCTCCCTTCCAACCCTTAACCTTCTGTGATTCTGCCATTCTGTGATTTAGTTCATGAATGTGCTCAGCACTGCTTAGGCCACACCTTGAGTCCTGTGTCCAGCTCTGGGCTCCTCAGGTTAGGAAAGAGGTTGAGCTGCTGGAAGGTGTCCAGAGAAGGGCAACAAAGCTGGGGAGGGGTCTGGAGCACAGCCCTGTGAGGAGAGGCTGAGGGAGCTGGGGTTGCTTAGCCTGCAGAAGAGGAGGCTCAGGGGAGACCTTCTTGCTCTCTCCAACTCCCTGAAGGGAGGTTGTAGCCAGATGGAGGTTGGTCTCTTCTCCCAGGCACCCAGCAGCAGAACAAGAGGACACAGTCTCAGGCTGCGCCAGGGGAAGTTTAGGCTGGATGTTAGGAAGAAATTCTTCACAGAGAGAGAGAGATTGGCCATTGGGATGTGCTGCCCAGGGAGGTGTTTAGGAGGAGCCTGGGTGAGGCCCTTGGTGCCATGGTTGAGTTGATCAGATGGTGCTGGGTGATAGGTTGGACTTGATGATCTTGAAGGTCTTTTCCAACCTGGTTTATTCTATTCTATGCTATGCTATGCTATGCTATGCTATGCTATGCTATGCTATGCTATGCTATGCTATGCTATTCTGTTCTATTCTATTCTAATGCACTGCTGATGCCATTGCTGCCAGCATTTTAATCTCAGAAGGCAGCCAGTGCAGCTGTGAGCTCCTGCAGGCAGTGCCAGCACTGTTTCTGTCACTCCACAGAGGGCTGCACTGCCTTCATTTCTGGTTCTGAGGAAAATGCTGGCTGTGCCTTCTCTCCTGCCCTGGCTATCTGATGGGCAGCTCATGGCTGTAACACAACCCCAGGAGCAGCTTAGTGTTATTAAGCTAATTTCTCAAACCCACTTCCCTAAGGCTGTTGCTAAACTTTTCTTCCCCCTTTTTTTTTACTGGAAGCCAGGAAGGTAAATTAAAGGTAATTTAGGTACCTGGAGGCAAGTTTACTCTGCTCTGCTGGGACCCCACCTGCAGCACTGCCTCCAGCTCTGCTGTCCCCAGCAGGAGAAGGACTCAGAGCTGCTGGAGAGAGCCCAGAGGAGGCCACAAAGATGCTGCCAGGGCTGGAGCAGCTCTGCTGTGAGCACAGGCTGAGGGAGCTGGGGCTGTGCAGCCTGCAGAGGAGAAGGCTCCAGGGGCACCTCAGAGCTGCTGCCAGGAGCTGAAGGGATCCTGCAGGAAGGCTGCAGAGAGACTTCTGCTGAGGGGGTCTGGAGCCAGGCCAAGGGGGAAGGGTTTGGAGCTGAGGCAGAGCAGGGTTAGAGTGGAGCTGAGGAAGAAGTTGTTCAGTGTGAGGCTGCTGAGACTCTGGCACAGGCTGCCCAGGGAGGCTGTGGTTGTCCCTTCTCTGGAGGTGTTCAAGGCCAGGCTGGATAAGGCCTTGAGGAACCAAGCCTAGCTGAGAGGCTTCCCTGTCCATGGCAGAGGGGTTGAGTAGATGCTCTCTGAGGTCCCTTCCAGCCTGAGCCACTCTGTGATTGAGTGGCTGTGCTGGACATGTTCTGTTCTTGCTTCCATTCCCAAGTCTAGTTGAGAGGAACAGCTGCTGGGAAGCAGCTCCACAGAGCAGGACCTTGGAGTCCTGGTTGGTAATAAGTTCTCCAAGGGACAGCAGTGTGCCCTGGGGCCAAGGAGGCCAAAGAGGTACACTGGGGGGCAGAGGAGTGTGGCCAGCAGGTCAAGGGAGGTTCTCCTCACCCTCTACTCAGCCCTAGTTAGATCACATCTGGGATATTGTGTCCAGTTTTGGGCTCCTCAGTTCAAGAGGGACAGGGAACTGCTGGAGAGAGTCCAAGAGAGACTCTGAGGGACTGGAACAGCTCTCTTACAAGGAAAGGCTGAGAGCCCTGGGGCTGTTTAGTCTGGAGAGGAGAAGGCTGAGAGGAGACCCTATCAATGCCTACAAGATATCTGAGGAGGATGGGGCCAGGCTCTTCTGTGATGTCCAGGGACAAGATGAAAGGCAATAGACATAAAGTCACTGACAGGAAATTCCACCTCAACAGGAGGAGAAACTTCTCTGGTGTGAGGCTGCTGGAGCCTGGAGCAGGCTGCCCAGAGAGGTTGTGGAGTCTCCTGCTCTGGAGCCTTCCCAGCCCCCCCTGGATGTGTTCTGTGTGCCCTGCCCTGGGTGCCCTGCTCTGGCAGGCGGTTGGGCTGGGTGAGCTTTTGAGGTCCCTTCCAACCCCTAGCATTTTGTGGCTCTGTGATGACAGCCTTTACACCTTGTGTTGGTTGTCCACAGCAGCCTACTTCAGTCTCTGCAAGAGACATCTTCTGGCTAAGGGTTTTGGAGGTGTCTCAGGAACTATCCTGAAGCAGAGCTCCTCTTTTGCTTTAGCACTTCAGTATTGCTTGTGGTGCTGTTTGCTTAGGGATAGTCCTAGTTTTAACCTAGGATTTGGGAGAGGTGTGGCACCCAGGCTGTGTTTCCCTCCCCACTGTGGTGGGCAGATGCCAACCTCCTTGAAGATTCAGAACCACATGGGAGGATGGAGTTGCAGATGTACCTTTGCAACCAGCTCTGGTTTAACACTCATTTATTTATGCATTAGCATTACCAGGCACTTTCAGCCACTTCCTGTGCTCAGAACTCACTCTTCTGCAGACCTTAGTACTACTTTAGAGTACTTCTGTCTTTGCTTAAACTTCTTAGCTCTCTCCACACACAGCTCTGAGCTGTGGAGGTGTCACAGACCGGCAGGGTGAAGGCAGAGAGGTGGAGAGCTCAGCATGCAGATCAGCTGATGTGGTTTTAATGTGCCTAATTGAAATTCACACTCCAGATCTAGGCAGGAAGTTACCTGATGTGCCAGACCAGAGGGGATCCTCAGAGAGATGACCTCTGTGTTGTTTAAAACAGACAAAATCAGATACAGGCAATGACAGAAATTGTCCCTCAGGGATGCAGTCTGTGGAGGACTCCAAATGACCTAATTATTAGCTTCTAAGAATATGATGGCTGAAGGCAGTGAGGAGCCTTAATTCTTCCCACCCAAACTGTGTGTGTCTATCAGCTGGGAAAGAACTGTGACTGCATTCTGGAGAGGCAGGATGGAAAGCAAAAGCTGTCTGCCACAGCATCCTCCTGCAGAAACTCCTGGCACAAGGTTGGCTCAGTGCACTCTGCACTGGATACAGAACTCTCTGGATGGCTGGGCCCAAGGAGTGCTGGGGAATGGAGTTAAGTCTGCCTGGTGCAGACACCAGTGCTGGCCCCAGGGCTCAGTGCTGGGGCCTGGCCTCTTTCATGTCTTTATCAATGACCTGGCTGAGGGCATTGAGGCAAACTCAGTGAGTCTGCAGATAGCACCAAGCTGGGTGGCTGTGTCCTGCTGCTGGAGGCTAGGGAGGCTTTGCAGGGGGACCTGGGCAGGTCAGAGCCATGAGCCAAGGCTCTTTGGGTGAGGTTCAACAAGGCCAAGGGCCAGGTCCTGCCCCTGGGTCACAACAACCCCATGGGGAGCTCCAGACCTGGGGAGGTGTGGTTGGAAAGCTGCAACTCAGAGAGGGCCCTGGGGGTGTTGGTTGGCAGCCACTGACCAGGAGCCAGCAGTGCCCAGGGGGGCAAGGGAGCCAATGGCCTCCTGGCTTGGGTCAGAAGCAGGGTGGGCAGCAGGGACAGGAGGTGACCACCCTCCTGTGCTCAGCAGTGTTGTGCTCAGCTCTGGGCCCTCCCTGCAGGAAGGACACTGAGGGGCTGGAGCCTGTCCAGAGCAGGGCAGCCAGGCTGGAGAAGGGCCTGGAGCCCCTGGGCTAGAGGAGGGCTGAGGGAGCTGGGGGTGTTCAGGCTGGAGAAGAGGAGGCTGAGGGAGACCTCCTTGCTCTCTGCAGCTCCCTGATGGTTGGTTGGAGTGAGGGGACACAGCCTCTGCTCCTTGGTGGCAAGGCACAGGAGCAGAGGCAACGGTTCCAAGCTGCCCCAGGGGAGGCTCAGGCTGGAGCTCAGGAAATCTTTCTGCCCTGGAAGGGATCTCAGAGCTTGGCAGAGGCTGCCCAGGGCAGTGCTGCAGTGCCCATCCCTGGGGCTGTTCCAGCAGCTGTGGAGCTGGTGCTTAGGGCCATGGCTTGGTGCTGAGCCTGCAGTGCTGGGTGGAGAGTGTTGGCCTGGATGAGCCTGGAGCTCTCTTCCAACTGAATGTTTTCTGTGGTTCTGTGATAAAAGGAAACTGGAAACAGGTGTAGAAAGGTTATGTTTTTGTATCTGGGTTTCCTTAAGTTCCTTTCATGGCAGGCTGCTCTGGAGAAGCTCTCTTGTGTGCTGGCAAAGCTGAACACCCAGCTCTTCACTGTGCAATTGGCTTTCCTTAAAGCAGAGGTGAGCTTCTGGCACTGAGAGCCACCCTGAAGATGCTTTGTTGTTATTCCATGACCATAGTTACTTCTAAAAGTCACAGCAATCCCATTAACCTCATTCAGATGTCTGCTGATGTGGGACTGTGTGCTCTGGCTATGAGCTGCACGGCAGCCTGGGCTGCACTCTGAACGCTGGAGCTGTGCAGCAGGTGTCCCCCTGTGCCTCCTGCAGGATCTGACCAAGAAATCTGTCATAGAGTCACAGAATGGTCAGGGCTGGAAGGGGCTTCAAGGATCAGCCAGTTCCACCCCCCCTGCCATGGGCAGGGACAGCAGGTTGCTCACAGCCACCTCCAGCCTGGCTGCAAACACCTCCAGGCAGGAGGCTTCCACCACCTCCCTGGGCAGCCTGTGCCAGGCTCTCACCACCCTCATGGGGAACAACTTCTTCCTCACAGCCAATCTGAATCTACCCACTTCTAGCTTTGTTCCATTCCCCCCAGTCCTGTCATTGCCTGACAGCCTAACTCCAAACTGCCTGCATCTGGGATTGCCAGGAGCAAGTCTCCAGCCTGGAGCCCCTGGTGGTCACAGTAACATGTCTGTGCAGAAGCAGCCAGAGGGGTTTGCTCAGGGTGCTCATGTCAACTTGTGCATCAGATGCCTCCTGGCCCTTTACTTTGTTCCTTCCTAGGTCATGTCCTTCAAGGAATAAGAAAGTTCTGCCCTGCTGAGGCCACATCTGGAATCTTGTGTCCAGTTCTGGGGCCCTCAGGTCAAGAAAGAGCTCAGGGAACTGCTTGAGAGAGTCCAGCACAGAGGCACAGAGCTGCTGCAGGCAGTGGAAGATCTTCCTGATGAGGAGAGCCTGAGGGAGCTGAGGGCTCTGGAGCTTGGAGAGGAGCAGCCTGAGAGGTGAGCTCCTTGCTGCTGCTAAAGCTGTGCAGGGTGAGTGCCCAGAGGCTGGAGCCAGGCTCTGCTGGGGGATGCCCAAGGCCAGCACAAGGGGCAGTGGTGGAAGCTGAGGCAGAGGAAGTGCCATGGGAACAGGAGGGGAAAAAAATTTCCCTCTGAGGGTGACAGAGGCCTGGAGCAGGCTGCCCAGGGGGCTTGTGGAGTCTCCCTCTCTGGTGATATTCAAGAGCTGCCTGGATGTGTCCCTTCCAGCCCCTGACATTCTGTGGTTCTGTGAAGTTCTGCTGCTGGTTAGCAATTGGCTGACAGTGAGTAGAACATATCTCATCTCTCTTCAACTGCTGAGATGGACCTGTGAGGAACCAACCTCTGTTGGTCCTTCTGCCTCTTCAGTTATTGCTGACCCTCTTACCTGACTCCATTAGCCCTTTCTAGGAAATCTTAGAATACATAGAATACATAGAATAAACCAGGTTGGAAGAGACCTTCAAGATCATCGCGTCCAACCCATCAACCAATCCAACACCGCCCAAGCAACTAACCCATGGCACCAAGCACCCCATCAAGTCTTCTCCTAAAAACCTCCAGTGATGGTGACTCCACCACCTCCCCAGGCAGCCCATTCCAATGTGCAATCACTCTTTCTGTATAGAACTTTTTTCTAACATCCAGCCTGAACCTCCCCTGGCGCAGCCTGAGACTGTGTCCTCTTGTCCTGGTACTGGCTGCCTGGGAGAAGAGACCAACATCTGTCTGTCTACAACCTCCCTTCAGGTAGTTGTAGAGAGTAATAAGGTCATCCCTGAGTCTCCTCTTCTCCAGGCTAAGCAACCCCAGCTCCCTCAGCCTCTCCTCACAGGGCTGTGTTCCAAACCCCTCACCAACTTTGTTGCTCTCCTCTGGACTCGTTCCAGCAAGTCAACATCCTTCCTAAACTGAGGGGCCCAGAACTGGACACAGTACTCTTTCTGCCCTGGAAGTGTTCTCAGAGCTTGGCAGAGGCTGCCCAGGGCAGTGCTGCAGTGCCCATCCCTGGGGGTGTTCCAGCAGCCTGTGGAGCTGGTGCTTAGGGCCATGGCTTGGTGCTGAGCCTGCAGTGCTGGGTTGGCCTGGATGAGCCTGGAGCTCTCTTCCAACTGGATGTTTTTTTGTGATTCTGTTTGTCTCCTCTGGTGGCAAGCAGCATTTACCTCCTTTTTCTGTCTCCCCAAGTGCATGTGAACTCCCTTTGAAAGCCCATTGCAGTGTGGGGTTCAGACTGCCAGAGAGGGAAGCCAAATGAGTAGCAAAACTCTCCTCAGACCTAACAAAACAACCTTATTGCTCCTTGAGGAGAGTGTTCTTTTCTCTCAGGTAAAACTAACCATGGCTGAAGTGGTGCAGCTGAGTCACCTGGGGGTGTTGAGCCTGGAGAAGAAGAGGCTGAGGGAGACCTCATTGCTCTCTACAGCTCCCTGGAAGGAGGCTGGAGCCAGGTGGGGGTTGGGCTCTGCTCCCTAGTAACAAGTGATAGGTCAAGAGGAAATGGCCTTGAGTTGGTCCAGGGAAGGCACAGGTTGGATATTAGAAGAAACTTCTTGACTGAAAGGGTTCTCTGAGCCCTGCACAGGCTGCCCTGGGGGGTGGCTGAATGCCCATCCCTGGAGGTGTTTCAGAGCCACAGAAATGTGGTGCTGAGGGTTAGCCTCAGCCTTGGCAGAGTTAGGGAAAGGACTGGGTGCTCTGAAAGGGCTTTGATTCTGTGAGTACAAACTGTGTTTCCCAGGATGCTGTCTTTAGTGATCTGATGAAGTGGGCTTTTTATATGGAGGAATTATTGTCATGTGGCTTTGAAGCCCACTGTGTGCAGAGCTGTGCTTCATCAAGGCTTTATTTTTCATTCTAAACAAGCTCTAGATGGAGACATTTATCCATAAACCCAGTTCCCTGCAGAAAGGTCCTGAGGTGATTCAAAGGAGCCCAACCTGAAAAGCAATTGCTTTGAGAATTCATTTGCAGACCCAAACTTGCTGAGAATAGTTCTGTGGATGGGAATGATTAAAGGGCAATATTTAACACAAATGCCATGAAAAACAACAAGCAAACCAAGAGCTCTGTACATGTTCACAGGCCTGTGGCCAGTGCTGGGCCCCAGGGACCAATGCTGGGACCAGTTCTGTACCATATCTCCAGCAGTGACCTGGGTGAGGGCATTGAGTGCACCCTCAGAGAGTTCTCTGTGATACCAAACTGGGAAGGGTGGCTGAGACCCCTCAGGCTGTGCTGCCATCCACCCAGAGCTGGGCAGGCTGAGAGCTGGGGGAAGGCAAACCTCATGAGGACAAGGGCAGAGTCCTGCATCTGTGGAGGAACCACAGCAGGCACCAGGACAGGTTAGAGGCTGCCCTGCTGGGGAGCAGCTCCAGGGAGAAAGACCTTGGGGTGCTGGTGGGCAGCAAGTTCTGCATGGGACAGCAAGGAGCCCTTGGGGCCAAGAGAGCCAAAGGCATCCTGGGGGGCAGCAAGAAAAGTGTGGCCAGCAGGGCTGGGGAGGTTCTGCTGCCCCTCTGCTCTGCCCTGCTGAGACCACAGCTGCAATGCTGTGTCCAGTTTGGGGCTCGCAGCTCAAGAGAGACAGAGACCTGCTGGAGAGAGTCCAAGGGAGAGCCACAAGGAGGATTTGAGGACTTGAGGATCTTCCCTGTGAAGAGAGACTGAGAGCCCTGGGGCTGATTAGTGTGGAGAGGAGAAGGCTGAGAGGGATCTGATCAATGGCTATCAATAGCTGAGGGCTGGGGGTCGAGGGGAGGGGGCCAAGCTCTATTGTGTGGTGCACAGCAATAAGCCAAGGAACAATGGAGACAAACTTGAACAGAGAAGGTTTCAGCTCAACATGAGGAAAAACTTCACAGTGAGGGTGGCAGAGTCCTGGAGCAGGCTGCCCAGAGAGGTTGTGGAGTCTCCTGCTCTGGAGCCCTTCAGAGAAAGCAGGTAGCTTGGTACCTGGATGCATTCCTGTGCAGACTACCCTGGCTGATCCTGCTGTGGCAGGGGGCTTGGGCTGGATGAGCTCTGGAGCTCCCTTCCAGCCTCTGGTGTTCTGTGGTTCTGTGATACAGCTGTAAATAAATGCTGGGTGGTTACCCAAGCAGCCTTCAGGGTATATAGGCACAGATAAAAAGTGACTTTCTTTCTATATTGCCTTTTGATTTGAAATGTAGCTACTGGTAGGATCAAATCAAGGCTTAATTGTCTTTCCTAGCACTAAGAGTTGTCAAGTGTCCATCCTGCAAGCCTTGGGGATGTGCCTGAGGTTCCATTTTGTGGCAGGCTCCCGCAGTGGGCTCACTCCCTTTGGCATCTCACAGCTGTGGTTTCTGTTCAGGTCTAGAAGCAGAGATGCCTTGCACTGGTGGCCAAAACCAAACAGGCATTAATGAAGCTTCATGATTGTGCTCCTGACAAAAGCAGATCACAGAATGGCTTAGGTTGGAAGGGACCTCAGAGATCATCTACTCCAAACCACCTGCCATGGGCAGGGACACCTCTCAGCTACACTCAGCTGCTCAAGGTCTCAGCCAGCCTGGCTTTGAACATCCCCAGGCAGGAGGCAGCCACAGCCTCCCTGGGCAGCCTGTGCCAGAGTCTCACCACCCTCACACTAAAGAACTTCTCCCTCAGCTCCACTCTGACCCTGCTCTGCCTCAGCTCCAGACCCTTCCCCCTTGGCCTGGCTCCAGACCCCCTCAGGAGAAGTCTCTCTGCAGCCTTCCTGCAGGATCCCTTCAGGTCCTGGCAGCAGCTCTGAGCTCCCCCTGGAGCCTTCTCCTCTGCAGGCTGCACAGCCCCAGCTCCCTCAGCCTGTGCTCACAGCAGAGCTGCTCCAGCCCTGGCAGCATCTTTGTGGCCTCCTCTGCACTCTCTCCACAGCTCTGAGTCCTTCTCCTGCTGGGGACAGCAGAGCTGGAGGCAGGGTTGGAGGTGAGGTCTGAGCAGAGCAGAGCCCAGGGGCAGAATCCCCTCTGCTGCCCTCTGCCCACCCTGCTCTGGCTGCAGCCAGCACACAGCTGCCTGAGGGCTGCAGGAGGCACTGCTGGCTCCTGGGCAGCTGCTCAGCACCCAGCACCCCCAAGGCTCTTGCTTCAGAGCTACTCTCACCCCACTCTGCACCCAGCCTGGATTGGTGCCTGGGGTTGGCCTGACCCGGGTATGAGTCCAGTGGTGCCTGATGGGCAGAGCTGTTGGCTGGTTCTAGCAATCATCACTCTGCATTCAGTACAACAGCAAATCAGTTTGGTTCAGTGCAACCAGGGAACAGGATTGATTCTTCTATACTTCTTCTATACTTTTATGCATGGCAGGAAAATTCCTTTAGTTCTGTTCAGTAGAAAAAAGAAGTGTGGGTAAGAGGTCAAGAGAGGGCATTCTGCTCTGCTCTGGTGAGACATGACCTGGAGTCCTCTGTCCAGCTGGGAGACCCCAACACAAGTAGGACATGGAACTGTTCCAGCAGGTCTGGAGGAGGCCACAAAGATGATGCAAGTGCAGGAGCAACTGCTGTGAAGGCAGGGGAGCAGGGGAGGAGACTCCAGGCAGCCCTTAGAGCAGCGATCCAGTGTTTGAGGGAGGCTACAGGAGAGCTGCAGAGGGACTTTTGACAAGGCCATGGAGTGGGAGGATGTGGATGAATGGCTCCAAATGGCAAGAGGCTGAATTTAGATTAGACAGCAGGAAGAAGTTCTTTAGAGTGAGGGTGGTGAGACACTGGCACAGGCTGCCCAGTGAAGATGTGGAGGCTGCACACCTGGAGGTGCTGAAGGCCAGGCTGGATGAGGCCTTGAGCAGCCTGAGCTGGTGGGAGGGCAGCTGGAGCTGGATGAGCTTGAAGGTCCCTTCCAACCCAACCCATTCTGTGACTCCATGCTTCCATGACTGTGTAAGTTTCCAGTCTCACCACACAGAGGCCTTTGCAGCAGCCTGCTCAGTCCTTGGCACAAGACACACAGCCTTGCACTTCAGCATCTGCCTAATTATTTGCAGGCTTTGCTTTTTCCCAAGCCAACAAGGCAATTAAAAGATGCAAGTTGAAGCATTCTGTGTTTACACATTGGAGTTGTTAGACTGCTTCAGAGCCTGACCCAGCTCCTGCTGCACCTTGTCTTCCCTGTGGCCAGGAGCAGCTGCTCCAGGAGAGGCTGGAAGCAGCTCTCAGGCAGGTTGCCATGCACTAACCTGTGCTGAAGGTTGTGTTTGCACACTTCCTCTGAAGAGCTGTGATCTGTGAAGCACTACATTGAATTTGTCTGGCAGCACTTGTGCTGTCATTAGCTATGGCTCTGGATCCCCTTGCCGTGCCTACAGATATCCCTGCTCCCTTCCCTGCCTCAAGGCTTCAGCAGAAAGGAGTTGCTGAGCTTCACAGCATGCTGTGTGTGAATGCAACATTTGGCTCAGTTTGGCTTTCACAGAAGCACAGAATTAACCAGGCTGGAAAAGACCTCAGAGAGCATCAAGTCCAACCTATCACCCAGCACCATCTGATCAACTCAACCATGGCACCAAGTGCCTCATCCAGGCTCTTCTTAAACACCTCCAGGGAAGGGGACTCCACCACCTCCCTGGGCAGCACATCCCAATGGCCAATCTCTCTTGCTGGGAAGAACTTTCTCCTCACCTCCAGCCTGAACCTCCCCTGGCACAGCTTGAGACTGTGTCCTCTTGTTCTGGGGCTGGGTGCCTGAGAGAAGAGACCAACCCCCACCTGGCTACAACCTCCCTTCAGGGAGTTGGAGAGAGCAATGAGGTCTCCCCTGAGCCTCCCCTTCTGCAGGCTAAGCAACCCCAGCTCCCTCAGCCTCTCCTCACAGGGCTGTGCTCCAGACCCCTCCCCAGCTTTGTTGCCCTTCTCTGGACACCTTCCAGCAGCTCAACCTCCTTCCTAACCTGAGGAGCCCAGAACTGGACTCAGGACTCAAGGTGTGGCCTGAGCAGTGCTGAGCACAGGGCAGGATGAGCTCCCTGCTCCTGCTGGCCACACTGTTCCTGATGCAGGCCAGGATGCCATTGGCCTTCTTGGCCCCCCTGGGCACACTGCTGGCTCATGTTCAGCTGCTGTAACCCAGTACCCCCAGGTCCCTTTCTACCTGGCTGCTCCCAGCCTGTAGCACTGCCTGGGGCTGCTGTGGCCAAAGTGCAGCCCCTGGCACTTACACTTGTTCAGTGCCATCCTGCTGGCCTCTGCCCATCTGTCCAGCCTGGCAAGGTCCCTCTGCAGAGCTCTCCTACCCTCCTGCTCCCAAACATTCCCTTGCATTTAGGGCCCTGTGCAGCACATGGAACAACTCCTCATGACTACATAATTACCTTTCCCTTTTACAGCATCTCCTAATTTACATCTTGATTTACACATAGCCCAGAGTGATTCTCTCTCCCTTTTATGCTGTCTTCATCTGTGCTCCTTTCCCCCCAGACTGAAGGAAGCAGGACCAGGCAAACATAATAGAGGCTGATAAATCAGTGAGGATTCAGAGTGTGACAGCTTTGTGCCTGGTGGGCCTGTCTCAGACCTTCAAAGATTCATAGAATGGTTTGGGTTGGAAGACCTTTGAAGAAACTAGCTGGAGCTACTCCTCTTTCCTTACAATAAAAGAACACACTATGGAGCTCAGAGAGCAAGAAAGGGGCTCTTAAGACAACTGATCACTGGAGTAATGGGCAAATAGCAAGGTAATTCATGAATTCATAGAGTGGTTTGGAATGGAAGGGACCTCAAGGATCATCTAGTGCCAAGCTCCCTGCCGTGGGCAGGGACAGCTCCCACCAGCCCAGGCTGCTCAAGGCCTCATCCAGCCTGGCCTTCAACACCTCCAGGGAGGGGACATTGTGTTGGGTTGAAGTTTCCCATCACATTAACTAAGCATGACTAACTCAGCTGGAAGCAAATGAAGCTGTATTTACAAGCAAAAACTCCACTCTACAATGGAATAGGTACAAAATATCCAGGAGTTACAACAGTATACAGGTATTTGCAATCAGAAAATAGCACAGAAACCCCTGTGGTGCCCTTCTGCTTCCCCAGAGAGCAGGGAAACTGCTCCACTGTCCATCCCCCCCAAACCTCCTCTCCCTTTCCCTTTGTACCAAGGAGAAAGAGAAGGCAGGAATGTTAGTTAGAGAAGCAGTGTTAGTGTGCTTATCTTTTCCCAAGGCCAGCCAGAAGCAGTTCTTGTCCCCCCAGCAGAGCAGCCAAGCCAGAGAAAAAGAGAAAGGCATGGGAATGGAAGTGAAATGTGAAAGATGCTATGGAGCAACTGCCCAATGAATTTGTTTAGAACAATCTTTTGTTTTCCTTTTTATACCAAATAGTGAATTGTATCTATTTTTCCACCTTTCTGCTCAAAATCTGCAGCTAAATTTTAAAGGCATTGCCTAAAACTGCCACAGACATCCACAGCCTCCCTGGGCATCCTGTGCCAGGGTCTCACCACCCTCACTGCCAAGAATTTCTTCCTCATCTCCAATCTCAGTTTTCCCTTTCCCAGCTCAAAGCCATTGTCTCTCATCCTGTCATCCCCAGCCCTTGTCCAAAGTCCCTCCCCAGCTCTCCTGGAGCCCTTCAGGCACTGGAAAGTTGCTCTAAGTTCTCCCCAGAGCCTTCTCTTCTCCAGGCTGAACAGCCCCAACTCTCTCAGCCTGTCCCCACAGGGAAGGTTCTCCAGTCTCTGATCATCTTCATGGCCTCCATTGAACCTGCTCCATCTTTTACCAGCTTTCCATGGAGGAGCTGTTGCTTTAGGCTGGAGCTAAAGCTGTTGCTTTAGGCTGGATGTTAGGAAGAAGTTTTCACACAGAGAGAGTGATTGCCCATTGGAATGTGCTGCCCAGGGAGGTGGTGGAGTCACCATCACTGGAGGTGTTCAGGAGGAGACTTGATAGGGTGCTTGGTGCCATGGGTTAGTTGATTAGGTGATGTTGGATGATAGGTTGGACACCATGATCTTGAAGGTCTCTTCCAACCTGGTTTATTCTATTCTGTTCTCTTCCTCTGGTGAGGTTACAACTCTTCTTTCTGCCAGTGAAATCCAGGTGCATTTCCTAGTTTTCTCCCCAGCAGCAGACTCAGGCTCCAGCTCAGGCAGTGAGCTCTGACACAGAGCCAGGTCAGCTGCGTTTGCAGCATCCTGCCTGGGAGCTACTCCTCTTCCTCTCCCTGCTCTAAACGAGAGCACGAGGAGCGTCCCCTTGCTCACAGGGCAGCTTGCTCACATCCCCTGTGGCTGCCTCTAGAGAGCACTGCTACTCTGCTCTGCAAGAGCACACAGCATCCACCCTCCAGATGCCAAGGCTGAAAATTCAGGTTTCTAATAATAGCAAGCTTTGAAATGCATCATGCTGAGGAGGTGTGAATTGCAGGGCTACCTGGATCGATCTCCAGGAAAAAGAAAGGAGAATCCACAACTGTGTGAGGAATTTCATCCCTCTCCTGCTCCTAGTGCAGGAATTAGAATCAATGAATCAGAGACTGCTCTGGGTTGGAAGGGAGCTCCAAAGCTCATCCAGTCCAACCCCCTGCACTCAGCAGGGACATCCTCCACTGGAGCAGGTTGCCCAGAGCCCTGTCCAGCCTCACCTTGAAAATCTCCAGGGCTGGAGCCTCAACCACCTCCCTGGGCAACCTGCTGCAGTGTTCCAGCAGCCTCCTGGGGCAGAACTTGTTCCTCACATCCAATCTCAATCTGCTCTGCTCTGGTTTGAAGCCATTCCCTCTGGTCCTGTCCTTGCAGGCCTGTGGGAACAGTCTCTCTCCATCCTTCTTGCAGCCCCTTCAGGTACTGGAAGGCTGTTATTAGGTCTGCCTGGAGCCTTCTCTTCTCCAGGCTGAACAGCCCCAACTCTCCCAGCCTGTCTCCATAGCAGAGGTTCTCCAGCCCTATGATCATTTTCATGGCCTCTTCTGGACCCTCTCCAGCAGGTCCATGACCTGCATGGCTTTTTGATTCTCTAGTCTCAAACCTGTAAGGGTTAAGGAACTTTGATGAATAAAGGATATCTAAGTTACTTACTGAACACTGTGTGAGTTACTCACATTAATTGGGGCTGCTCATCCTGGAGAAGAGAAGGCTCCAGGCAGACCTGACAGCAGCCTTCCAGTACCTGAAGGGGCTACAAGAAGGCTGCAGAGAGACTGTTTGCAAAGGCCTGCAGGGACAGCACCAGGGGCAATGGCTTCAAACCAGAGCAGAGCAGATTGAGATTGGATGTGAGGAACAAGTTCTGCCCCAGGAGGCTGCTGGAACACTGCAGCAGGTTGCCCAGGGAGGTGGTTGAGGCTCCATCCCTGGAGCTCTTCCAGGTGAGGCTGGACAGGGCTGTGGGCAACCTGCTCCAGTGGAGGATGTCCCTGCTGAGTGCAGGGGGTTGGGCTGGGTGAGCTTTGGGTGTCCCTTCCAACCCAGCCCATTCTGTGATTCTATTCTGTGATTTGCCTGCACAAATTCCTCATTAAAACAATAATTTATGAGGCTCAGTCCCTTTGCTGCACAAGCTCCTGGGTGAAACATTTGCAAGGTTGGTAACAATTCACAGAACCTGGCAGGGGTCAGGCTTCAGAGAAAAGTTTGGGGCAAACACCTTGGCTTGGAGGAAATCCTTAGCTGTTGTTTTAACCTTTCTTTTCCTGCTGCTCAAAACAAATGCATGGAAAAGCAGCACCTCCACCAACCTGTGCCTCTAAATCCAGGGCAGACAGGGAAGCTGTTGCATGTTTTCCCCCTCTCTGGAATCACTCAGGACAGTTGATAATGAACAGTGCTGGCACTGACTCTGGTTAGGACTACAACCTGCTCCATCCCAGCACCTCAGACAGGCACTGAGGTCCCAGAGTGATCTCCCTGACTGGAACAGAATGAATCTAGAACAGATAATGTCAAATTCCAGTCACAGAAAGACAGGAGAGACAGAAAGTTCATGAAGTCCCTTCTGTAAGGCCTCTGTATTTCTTTCCAGGCACATTGGTTGTGTTCCCCTTTGCCATATGCAGTGTTTCACAAGCAGCTGGCAGTGTGGTTTTCAGCTATTTCACTAAGGGTCTTTGTATCCCTAAATGCTCCTCTTTACTCTTCATAGATTCGAAGAGTGCTTCAGGTTGGAAGGGACCTTCAAAATCATCCAGCTCCAACCCCCTGCCATGGGCAGGGACACCTCCCACCAGCCCAGCTTGCTCAAGGCCTCATCCAGCCTGGGAGGGCACATCCACAACCTCCCTGGGCAGCCTGTTCCAGTGTCTCCCCACTCTCACTGTCAACAATTTCTTCCTAATCTCCAGCCTAAGTCACAGACTCACAGAATCACCAAGGTTGGAAAAGACCTCAAAGATCATCAAGTTCAAGCTGTCACCACAGACCTCATGACTAGACCATGGCACCAAGTGCCACATCCAATCCCCTCTTGAACACCTCCAGGGACGGTGACTCCACCACCTCCCTGGGCAGCACATCCCAATGGCGAATGACTCGCTCAGTGAAGAACTTTCTCCTCACCTCCAGCCTAAACTTCCCCTGGCGCAGCTTGAGACTGTGTCCTCTTGTTCTGGTGCTGGGTGCCTGGGAGAAGAGACCAACCCCCACCTGGCTACAACCTCCCTTCAGGGAGCTGGAGAGAGCAAGAAGGTCTCCCCTGAGCCTCCTCTTCTGCAGGCTAAGCAACCCCAGCTCCCTCAGCCTCTCCTCACAGGGCTGTGCTCCAGACCCCTCCCCAGCTTTGTTGCCCTTCTCTGGACACCTTCAAGTCTCTCAATGTCCTTCTTAAACTGAGGAGCCCAGAACTGGACACAGGACTCAAGGTGTGGCCTAAGCAGTGCTGAGCACAGGGCACAATGACCTCACTGCTCCTGCTGGCCACACTGTTCCTGATACAGGCCAGGCTGCCCTTGGCCTTCTTGGCCACCTGGGCACACTGCTGGCTCATGTTCAGGCAGCTGTCAATCAGCACCCCCAGGTCCCTCTCTGGCAGCTCTCAGCCACTCTGACCCCAGCCTGTAGCTCTGCCTGGGGTTGCTGTGGCCAATGTGCAGCCCCTGGCACTTGGATGTGTTCAATCTCCTGCCCTTGGCCTCTGCCCATCTGTCCAGCCTGTTGAGGTCCCTCTGCAAAGTCTGTTCTGCCTTTCTTTCTGTTCTTGGCCAGCCTGCATGCAACTGACCTTGGACTGAAACTGATGAGATAAGAAAACTAACTTTCTTAACAACTGCTCTGAACTAATGATTTTCCCTTAATATCCATTTCTCCTTTTAATCCTTTTTCCCATCCAATTAGCTTGGACAAGAAAGGGGGGAAGAGAAGGTTTTTTTGGGGGGGATTCTCCCTGGGAGGGTGTTTCTGTGTCACATTCTTTCCTGTATGTTTTTGTATCTACTGTAACTGCTGTACATGTTGTATATATTCATTGCATTTCATTCTGCTTGTGAAGTGCAGCTTGCCATTTGCTTCCCTGACTGAGTTTAGCTGTGCTTTATGTGGTGGGAGGATTAAGCCTTCACACTACCACAGCCACTAAATCGTGTCCCCAGGTTCCATGGCCACACATTACTTGAACACCTCCAGGGATGGGGACTCCACCACCTCCCTGGGCAGCCTGTGCCAATCCCTGCCCCAAATCCTGTCCACTCTCCTGCACTGGGTGCATGTTGTCCATGCTGTTGCATGGGGCTCTCATCAGGCTGGTAACTAGCTCTGAGATATTTCAGCCCACTAGGCTATGAGGCAAGACTTGGAAAGAAGAAAGCTCTTTGCTGTCCTTCTGATGTTATTCAGCAGCAGTAGAGCTCCATCAATTGCTGTGGTGTTACTCCCAATAAACACAAGGGAGAGTGACAAAAGGGTTGAGCCTTGTAAAGTGAAGAGTGCAGCCAGGACACCTGGAGAAGAAAAGAGCTCAAAGAATGAGAGCTTTTCTGATCACTTGGCCAGCAACAGATGGAGACAGGCTCAGAGAGATGCTAAGCTTCTCAGCTCCCTTGGAAGAGCTCCCTTGGGGAGGGACTGTTTAGGGTGTCAGGGAGGGATAGGACTGAGGGGGATGGAGCAAAACTAGAAGTGGGGAGATTGAGATTGGCTGTGAGGAAGAAGTTGTTCCCCATGAGGGTGGTGAGAGCCTGGCACAGGCTGCCCAGGGAGGTGGTGGAAGCCTCCTGCCTGGAGGTGTTTGCAGCCAGGCTGGAGGTGGCTGTGAGCAACCTGCTGCAGTGTGAGGTGTCCCTGCCCAGGGCAGGGGCGTTGGGACTGGCTGAGCCTTGAGGTCCCTTCCAGCCCTGACAATTCTCTGATTCTAAGAGCTCAGCCTCTCCAGATTTCCCCTCTGTGTTGCAAACAAACCTCATTTTTAAATCCCCATATTAAATAAGAGTACAGCTCCAGCCATCTTCCCCTAACTCTTAATTAGAGCTGTCAGAAGCTTCTTGCCTGACAGCAGCTTTTGGTCTGCAGTGCACTCACATCACTGTGTGTGCTTGCACAGACACTCAGTCACTCTGCCACTTCACTCTGTGAGATGGGTTGAAGATTCCCATTCCCATTAACTGAGCACAACTGACTCAGCTGGAAGCCAATGGAAGCTGTATTTCCAAGCAAGATCTACACTCTGCAGTGGAATGCAAGGAATAGGTACAAAATATCCAGGAGTTGTCCAGAGAAGGGCAACAAAGTTGGTGAGGGGCTTGGAATACAGCCCTGTGAGGAGAGGCTGAGGGAGCTGGGGTTGCTTAGCCTGGAGAAGAGGAGGCTCAGGGGAGACCTTCTTGCTCTCTCCAGCTCCCTGGAGGGAGGTTGTAGCCAGGTGGGGGTTGGTCTCTTCTCCCAGGCAGCCAGCACCAGAACAAGAGGACACAGTCTCAGGCTGTGCCAGGGGAGGTTTAGGCTGGAGGTTAGGAGGAAGTTCTACACAGAGAGAGTGATTGCCCATTGGGATGTGCTGCCCGGGGAGGTGGTGGAGTCACCATCACTGGAGGTGTTCAGGAGGAGACTTGATAGGGTGCTTGGTGCCATGGGTTAATTGATTAGGTGGTGTTGGATGATAGGTTGGACACCATGATCTTGAAGGTCTCTTCCAACCTGGTTAATTCAATTCAATTCAATTCAATTCAATTCAATTCAATTCTATTCTATTCTATTCTATTCTACTCTATTCTATTCTATTCTATTCTATTCTATTCTATTCTATTCTATTCTATTCTATTCTATTCTTTTCTATTCTATTCTATTTACAATCAGAATATAGCACAGAACCCCCCCGATACCCCTCTGGTGTCCCACAGAGCAGGGAAGCTGCTCCACTGCCCACCTCCCCCAAACCTCCTCTCCCTTTCCCTTTGTACCAAAGAGAAAGAGAAGGCAGGAATGTTAGTTAGAGAAGCAGTGTTAGTGTGCTTATCTCTTCCCAAGGCCAGCCAGAAGCAGTTCTTGTCCCTCCAGCAGAGAAGCCAAGCCAGAGAAAAAGAGAAAGGCATGGGAATGGAAGTGAAATGTAAAAGATGCTATGGAACAACTGCCCAATGAATTTGTTTAGAACAATCTTTTGCTTTCCTTTTTACAGCAAGGAGTGAATGATTTAGATTTCTCTACTTTTCTGCTCAAAATCTGCAGCTAAATTTTAAAGGCATAGCCTAAACCTGCCACACTCTGCTCTGCTGAGACCTCACCTAGAGCACTATGTCCAAGTCTGGAGCACTCAACACAGGAAGGACCTGGACCTGATGGGGAGGGTGCAGAGGAGGCCATGGAAATGCTCAGGGGCTTGGAGCAGCTCTGCTCTGGGGACAGGCTGAGGGAGCTGGGGGTGTTCAGCCTGGAAAAGAGAAGGCTCCAGGGAGACCTAACAGCAGCCTGCCAGTACCTGAAGGGGCTACAAGAAGGCTGCAGAGAGACTGTTTGCAAAGGCCTGCAGGGACAGCACCAGGGGCAATGGCTTCAAACCAGAGCAGAGCAGATTGAGATTGGATGTGAGGAACAAGCTCTGCCCCAGGAGGCTGCTGGAACACTGCAGCAGGTTGCCCAGGGAGGTGGTTGAGGCTCCATCCCTGGAGGTGTTCAAGGTGAGGCTGGACAGGGCTGTGGGCAGCCTGCTCCAGTGGAGGATGTCCCTGCTGAGTGCAGAGAGCTTGGACTGGGTGAGCTTTGGAGCTCCCTTGCAAACCAAACCATTCTGTGAGTCTGTGACCCACCAGTGGTGCTTGGAGATGCATCTCTGTGCCCTGCTGGTGTGCAGGGTGGTGCTGTGCCTCCATTCAGCACTGCCTTTGCTGAGGCATGGGCCCTGGTGCCCAGTGGAGTGTGGCAGCGTTGCCATGGGAGCCAATCAAAATTCAAGCCAGGACTGATTGGAGTGACTGCAGCTAGCAATGTTTGATTTCATTTGAGTGCACAACAGAAAAGATCTTGCTTTCATCCACTTTGAAAAGAGAGAGGATTACATCAGAGTCTGAGGGCAGCAAGGGAAACAAGGCTGCTCAGCTGGTTGCAGGAGGTTGTGTGCTGTACCTTTCACTGTGTCAACCAGCTCTGGAGCTCTCTGCACATCACAGTGCCACTGAAGAGCTGCTGCAAAGCAGCCCAGGTCCCAAGTCCTACTCTCTCCTTCCTCTTTGCCCATGGGACAAATCAAGATCCTGCTCCAGGGTCCCACTCAGCCACAGCCCATCTGCCCACTCCCCACCTGAATACAGCCAGGAGCTCCTGGGCTCCATTTGGATCCTGCTGCAGTGCAGGGGATGTGGATCACATGTTTATGGCTTCACAGATTGCTCTGGGCTGGGAGGCAGCCTCCAAGGGCAGCTTGGCCAAGCCCCTGCAGGCAGCAGGGACAGCTCCAGCTCCAGCAGGCTGCCCAGGGACACAGCCAGGCTGAGCTTCAATGGCTCCAGGGACAGAGCCTTAACCCCATCCCTGGGCAGCCTGTGCCAGTGTCTCCCCAGCCTCCCTGTGCAGAGCTTCCTCCTCATGTCCAACCTAACTCTGCCCTGCTCCAGGTTCAAACCACTGCCCCTGGGCCTATCCCCACAGCCCCTTCTGAGCAGTCCCTCCCCAGCCTGCCTGCAGCTGCCCTGCAGATATTGAACTGCAGCTCTGAGGCCTCCCTGGAGCCTTCTCTTCTCCAGGCTGCACAGCCCTAACTCTGCCAACCTGTTTTTGAAGCAGAGGTTCTCCAGCCTCTGATCATCTTTGTGGCCTCCTGTGGACCCTCTCCAGCAGCTCCAGGTCTCTCTTGTGCTGGGGTTCCACAGCTGGCCCCAAGGTCTCCCCAAAGCAGAGCAGAGGGGCAGGATCCTCTCTCCCCATCTCTGGCCACACTGCTTTGGATGCAGCCCAGGCTGCCCTTGGCCTCCTGTGCTGCCAGTGCCCAATGCTGGCTCCTGTCCAACACATGAGGGATTTGCCCTCAAGAGAAGGCATTTCTGGGAACACAGACAGCAAGACTCTGGCTGTGGCATGGCAGGAGCAGCCTGCACAACACTGAGTTCCACAGGGCCAAATATTCACATTGGTCTGTAAGGGGCAGGGACACTTTGGTGCTACCAAATACAACCTATGGCCACTTACACAAGCTGTCCCCAGCCTGCCCATGGGAATCTGTGACTCTGCAGGAGGACTGGGAGTAAGGAAGCATCTCTTCAACTGTGAGCAAGAGCATGAGGTTTGCATGGTGCAAAGCCTGAGGATGTTCTGATCTCAGCTCTGCAATTTACTCAGTCAGCAGAGAGAGTCAGGCACAAAGAGGGTGGTAAAACACTGGCCCAGTGTGCCCAGAGAGGTGCAGAAACCCCATCCCTGGCAACCTTCCACGTCACAGCATCACAGAAAGAGTCAGGTTGGAAGAGACCCTCAGGATCACCAAGTCCAACCATTAAGCCTACTCTACAAGGGTCACCCTAAACCATAGCCCCAAGCACCACATCCAAACCAACCTGAAACACATCCAGGCTTGGGGACTCCACCACCTCCCTGGGCAGCACATTCCAGTCCCTGACCACTCCTGCTGGGAAAACATTTCTCCTACTCTCCAGTCTAACTCTTCCCTGAGACCATTCCTTCTGTTCCATCACTAATTACCTGTGAGAAGAGGCCAGCACCAACCTCTCCACAACCTCCTTTCAGGTAGTTGTAAACAGCCAAGAGGTCTCCCCTCAGCCTCCTCTCTTTCACACTAACCATCCCCAGCTCCTTCAGTCTCTCCTCATCAGATTTATTCTCCAGGCCCTTCCCAGCTCCCTTGCCCTGCTCTGCCCTGGCTCCAGCACCTCCACAGCTCTCCTGTACTGAGGTGCCCAGAACTGAAGCCAGCACTGCAGGTGTGGCCTCCCCAGAGCTGAGTCCCAGGGCACAATCCCCTCCCTGCTGCTGCTGGACACAGCATTGCTGATCCCAGCCAGGAGGCCTTTGGCTTTCTTGGCCAGCTGGGCACACTGCTGGCTCCTGTTCAGCTGCTTGTCCATCAGCACCCCCAGGTCCCTTTCTGCCAGCAGCTTTCCAGCCACACTGCCCCAAGGCTGCAGCATTGCTTGGGGTTGTTGTGCCCCAGGTACAGGACCTGGCACTTGGCCTGGTTGAAGCTCATCCTGGGAATGTCCAAGTGCCTCTGTAGAGCCTCCCTGCCCTGGTGCAGATCAGCACTGGCACCCAACTTCTCATCTGAGAACTTGCTGCTGATCTACTCTGTGACCTTATCAAGGTCATCAATCAAGATGTGAAACAGAAGTGGTGCCAAGACTGAACCCTGAGGGACGCCACTTGTGACCAGCTGCCAGCAGGATTTAACTCCATTGCCCACCACCCTTTGGGCCCAGCCAGCCGGGGCTTTATCCAGCAGGGTGTTGCTCACCCAAGCCACCAGCAGCCACTTTGTCCACCAGGATTCTGTGGGAAATGGTGCCAGAGGCTTTCCCAAAGTCTAGGCAGCCAATATCCACAGCAGGTCAGGTTGGATGTGGCTCTGAGTCTCCCCTAAACAGCACCAAATGGCTCCAGTGGCTCTGACAGACTGCAGGAGCAAAGGTGTTGATAAATTCTTGCTCATCAGATGCTAATGTTCCTGCTGGGGGAATTTGCTACCTAGAGGAATGATTCAGTTGTCAGCTCACCTCACTTTCCCAGTCATTTAACACTGGGGCTTGATTTGTATGAGGCTGGGTTTTTTTTTCCAGCTGGAGGAAGCAGCTGCATAAAGTTTTATGCTAGACTTTATTTACTGCCCTGTAGGTTGTTGCAGTAATAAACTCAGGAGGATTGCATGCATATGGTAATTTAGAGCACTCAAACTGTGCCACTGACATGGAGGATGGATCTGCAGCTAGGAGCTTCTTACACCCCACTCCTTTTGACCCAGAGCAGAATTGTTTCTTGCTGTCATTCTGAAGAGCTGCATCCCAGATTCTGTGTCCTGCTGTGGGCTGGCACAGTACAATGAGAAACCACAGAAACAGAGAATGGCAGAGGTGGAAGGGACCTGCAGAGCTCACCCAGCCCAACCCCTGCCAGAGCAGGGCACCCAGGGCAGGGCACACAGAACACATCCAGGGGGGGCTGGAAAGGCTCCAGAGCAGGAGACTCCACAGCCTCTCTGGGCAGCCTGCTCCAGGCTCCAGCAGCCTCACGCCAGAGAAGTTTCTCCTCCTGTTGAGGTGGAACCTCCTGGCTTCCAGCTTGTCCCTGTTGGTCCTTGTCCTGTCCCTGGGCACCACCAGCCAGAGCCTGGCCCCTTCCTCCTGACCCCCCGCCCTCAGCTAGTGACAGACATTGATCAGATCCCTCTCAGCCTTCTCCTCTCCACACTACTCAGCCCCAGGGCTCTCAGCCTCTCCTCCTCTGACAGGTTCCAGTCCCAACATCATCCTCATAGCCTCTGTTGGACTCTCTCCAGCAGATTCCTGTCCATCTTGAACTAGAAAGCCCAGAACTGGACACAATACTCCTGATGTGGTCTCAGCAGGGCAGAGGAGAGGAAGAGAACCTCCCCAGCCCTGCTGGCCACACTCTTCTTCATGCACCACAAGGGCTCCTTGCTGTCCCATGCAGAACTTGCTGCCCACCAGCACCCCAAGGTCTTTCTCCCTGGAGCTGCTCCCCAGCAGCTCCCCCCTGCTCTGCACTGGTGCCTGCTGTGGCTCCTGCCCAGCTGCAGGACTCTGCCCTTGTCCTTACTGAACCTCAGGAGGTTCCTCTCTGCCCAGCTCTCAGCCTGCCCAGGTCTCCCTGGCTGGCAGCACAGCCTGAGGGGGTCTCAGCCACCCCTCCCAGCCTGGTGTCCCCAGCACACTGGCTGAGGCTCCACTCTGTGCCCCCATCCAGGTCATTGTTGATGATGCTGATTAAGCCTGGAGCCAGCGCTGACCCCTGGGGACCATCACGAGTAACAGACCTCCATCTGGACTCTGCAGGGTGTGGAAAAGAGAGCAAGGATAGGCTTGTGTTCTGCTAAGGTGACACTGCTGCTGCTGTGTAGCTTATGTAGATGCACATGAGAACAAGAAGCACAGGTTCTGACATCTGGAGCTGTCCAAACTCCTGGAAGGAGGTTGGAGTGAGGCCAGTGTTGGTCTCTTCTCCCAAGTAACTAATGATAGGGCAAGAGGCAATGGCCTGAAGTTGTGCAGGGGAGGCTTAGGTTGGAGATGAGGCAAAATGTTTGTGCTGCAGGAGTGGTCAGGGGTTGGCACAGGCTGGCCAGGGAGGTGGTGGAGTCCTGGAGGGGTTCCAGAACCCTGTGACCATGGCACCTGGGGCCGTGGTTTGGTGGCCATGGTGGGGCTGTGTTGATGGTTGGACTCAATGATCTTGGAGGGCTTTTCCAACCTTAATGATTCTAATTCTCTTGCCACTTCTTTCCACACAGCAGACATTCCTGCCCCACACAGCTCTGAAGAGTCAGAGGTACTCTGTTGCCTCCACTGGAGTGTTGGGAACAAGTAGCTGAAGTCACAGAATCACAGACTCACCAAGGCTGGAAGAGACCTCGAGGATCATCATGTCCAACCTGTCACCACAGAGCTCAGGACCATACCATGGCTCCAAGTGCCACATCCAATCCCCTCTTGAACACCTCCAGGGATGGGGACTCCACCACCTCCCTGGGCAGCACATCCCAATGGCTAACAACTCTCTCTGGGAAGAACTTTCTCCTCACCTCCAGCCTAAACCTCCCCTGGCACAGCCAGAGACTGTGTCCTCTTGTTCTGGTGCTGGCTGCCTGGGAGAAGAGACCAACCCCCTCCTGGCTACAACCTCCCTTCAGGTAGTTGTAGAGGGCAATGAGGTCTCCCCTGAGCCTCCTCTTCTCCAGGCTAAGCAACCCCAGCTCCCTCAGCCTCTCCTCACAGGGCTGTGCTCCAGACCCCTCCCCAGCTTTGTTGCCCTTCTCTGGACACCTTCAAGTCTCTCAATGTCCTTCTTAAACTGAGGAGCCCAGAACTGGACTCAGGACTCAAGGTGTGGCCTGAGCAGTGCTGAGCACAGGGCACAATGACTTCCCTGCTCCTGCTGGCCACACTGTTCCTGATGCAGGCCAGGATGCCATTGGCCTTCTTGGCCCCCTGGGCACACTGCTGGCTCATGTTCAGGCAGCTGTCAATCAGCACCCCCAGGTCCCTCTGTGTTTGGCAGCTCAAGGCTCAGGCTTACACAGCCCAATCTCCATTTTAATCTGGGCTGAGTCATCTCAACACCAGCTGGAGAGCTGTTTGCTATTCTAAGCACCTCAAACCCCTCCCCAAACTGCACCTCTGCCTCTCTATTTCTTTCTCTTAATCTGCAGCTCTCACCTTTACCTTTCTGATTTCTCAGCTATGAAAGGAGCTGCTCCCAAGCATCACTTGAAAGTTTGGGGGAGGCTTGCCTGTGGGTCCCACTGTGATGCAACAGGCTTTCAAAGGTTCCTCCTGCTCCCCAGCAGAGGCATTGCCATCTTCAGAAGACCTTTCAAGAGATTGAGTGGAGCTGCTTCTCTTCCTTCACAACAAAAGCAGACCCTGTGGAGCTCAGGGAGCAGGAAAGGGGCTCTTAAGACTACTGATCACTGAAATAATGGGAAAATACCAACATAATTCATAGCTGAGAGGCAGAAGGGTTGGTCCTGAGCTCTGCTCTAGTACTCAGTGCCTATGCACCCATGGGGAAAGCACTTTGCCTCTCTCTCCAGCTGTTCACTGATGGATAGATTCACAGAATGGGTTGGAAGTGACCTCAAAGATCATCCAGTGCCAGCAGTGGGACACCTCCCACCTGCCCAGGTTGCTCAAGGCCTCACCCAACCTGGCCTTGAACACCTCCAGGCAGGAGGCAGCCACAGCCTCCCTGGGCAGCCTGTGACAGAGTCTCCCCACCCTTGTACTGAAGAACTTCTTCCTCAGCTCCACTCTAACCCTGTTCTCCATCAGCTTAAAGCCTTTCCCCTTTGTCCTGTCTCTCCTGTCCTTTGTCCTGCCTCTGCAGCCTTCCTAGATGGCATCAAGAGAGGTGTGGGCAGCAGGGCAAGAGAGGGAATCCTTCCCCTTTACTCTCCTCCTGTGAGACCCCACCTCAAATCCTGTCTCCAATTCTGCTGTCCCCAGCAGGAGAAGGACACAGAGCTGCTGGAGAGAGGACAGAGGAGGCCACAAAGATGCTCCAAGGGCTGGAGCAGCTCTGCTGTGAGCACAGGCTGAGGGAGCTGGGGCTGTGCAGCCTGCAGAGGAGGAGGCTCCAGGGGGAGCTCAGAGCTGCCTGCAATAGCCCTGCTAATGGCTTTGAATTCAATTCCTTACACAGTTAATACCCAGGGGCATGGCTCTTCTCAGGCTGTGTGTTTGGTACCTTTGTCACCACTCTAGCAGACTGGGGGCTGCCACAGCCCTTCAGAGCTTTTGCTGACCGAGAGCTGAGTTAGAGAAACTTCCTTCTGTGGGAAAGCACTAACAAAGAGGGAGGGTGGTGGAGGGATGCAAATGACTTCCAAGTGCAGATCAAAAAAGGAGGCAGTCCATCATCCTGTCTGCGGCTTGCCCACAGAGATTTCAGTGAGTGTTGTGTCAAAAAGGAAAGGAAAAGGCCTGCAACAGGCAGTTCAAACATCAATACTCCAAAGAAGCTCCCACACAGGCTAAAGCTTTGCAGCCATGGACAGAGGGCCCAGACAGCACTGACTGCTCTTCTCCAACAGCTGCTGTGCCTCACTCCTGCTGGAAAGGTTCCACTGAGGTCAGCCTGGCTAATTTCCCTTTTTTCCTCTGCTTATGATGTTTTGTTTCCTCCTCTCCCTTCACAGAATCACTGAAAACATTCAGGTTGAAAAAGCATCCCGGCCTGCATCAGGAAGAGTGTGGCCAGCAGGAGCAGGGAGGTCATTGTGCCCTGTGCTCAGCACTGCTCAGGCCACACCTGGAGTCCTGTGTCCAGCTCTGGGCTCCTCAGTTTAGGAAAGATGTTGAGATGCTGGAAGGTGTCCAGAGAAGGGCAACAAAGCTGGGGAGGGGTCTGGAGCACAGCCCTGTGAGGAGAGGCTGAGGGAGCTGGGGTTGCTTAGCCTGGAGAAGAGGAGGCTCAGGGGAGACCTTCTTGCTCTCTCCAACTCCCTGAAGGGAGATTGTAGCCAGGTGGGGGTTGAGCTCTTCTCCCAGGCACCCAGCACCAGAACAAGAGGACACAGTCTCAAGCTGTGCCAGGGGAGGTTTAGGCTGGAGGTGAGGAGAAAGTTCTTCACTGAGAGAGTTGTTAACCATTGGAATGTGCTGCCCAGGGAGGTGGTGGAGTCCCCATCCCTGGAGGGGTTCAAGAGGGGATTGGATGTGGCACTTGGAGCCATGGTTTAATCATGAGGTCTGTGGTGACAGGTTGGACTTGATGAGCTTTGAGGTCTCTTCCAACCTTGGTGATACTGTGACATTGTGATAAGACCCTCAGGATCACCAAGTCCAACCAGCAAGCCTGCTCTACAAGGCTCACCCCTAAGCCAGATCCTCAAGCACCACATCCAAAGGACCTTTGAACACATCCACAGGGCTGGGGACTCCACCACCTCCCTGGGCAGCTCATTCCAATGCCCTTCTAGCACTGGACTCAGTTGTTTCTTCACAGACTTAGTAGGGCAGAGATTCTCCAAGGGTGACCAAGCCCTGGAGCAGGCTGCCCAGAGAGGTGGTGGAGTCTCCATCTCTGGAGGCATTCAAAACCCTCCTGGATGTGGTCCTGTGTGACCTTCCCTAGCTGCGCCTGCCTGGGCAGGGGGGGTGGATTCAGTGATCTCCTGAGGTCCTGTCTGTGATTCTGTAGTGTGAGAATTCACATCCAGTCCTGGTGGGTGGAAGGATGACCATGAGCCAGCAATGTGCTCTGGTGGCCAGGAAGGCCAAGGCCATTCTGGGGTGGGTTAGAAGGGCTGTGGTGAGTAGGTCAGAGAGGTTCTCCTCCCCCTCTACTCTGCACTGCTGAGGCCACAGCTGGAATCTTGTGTCCAGTTCTGAGCCCCTCAGGCCAGCAAGAACTTCAGGGAACTGCTTGAGAGAGTCCAGCACAGAGGCACAGAGCTGCTGCAGGCAGTGGAAGATCTTCCTGATGAGGAGAGCCTGAGGGAGCTGAGGGCTCTGGAGCTTGGAGAGGAGCAGCCTGAGAGGTGAGCTCCTTGCTGCTGCTAAAGCTGTGCAGGGTGAGTGCCCAGAGGCTGGAGCCAGGCTCTGCTGGGGGATGCCCAATGCCAGCACAAGGGGCAGTGGTGGAAGCTGAGGCAGAGGAAGCTCCATGGGAACAGGAGGAAGGTTTTTTTCCCTGTGAGGTGACAGAGTCCTGGAGCAGGCTGCCCAGGGGGGTTGTGGAGTCTCCTATCTGGAGATATTCCAACCCCACCTGGCTGTGCTCCTGTGTGCCCTGCCCTGGGTGCCCTGCTCTGGCAGGGGCTTGGCCTGGATGTGATTCTGTGAAAACTTGAGAATAATCTGACTGAAGTCAGCTGAGTGTGCAATTGTAGCCAGGAGGAGAGGCACAGTCAAGACTTCTCTTAGAATTATAGAATCATTGAGGTTGGAACAGACCTATAAGATCATGGAATCCAACCATAACCCAACTGTGATGACCACTAAACCATGTCCTGAAGCACCACACCCACAGCTTCTTGAACACCTCCAGGGTTGGAGTCTCCACCACCTCCCTGGGCAGCCTGTGCCAGTCCCTGACCACTCCTTGTCCTGATCTCCAACCTAAACCTCCTATGGCACAACTTCAACCTATTTCCTCTCATCCTATTTTGACTTACTTGGGAGAAGAAACCAACACCAGCCTCACTCCAACCTCCATGTAGGGAGCTATAGAGAGCAATGAGGTCTCTCCTCAGCCTCCTCCTGCCTTGGAACAGCTGCTGCTGAGGAATATCCTGGCTCTGTGTGCTTCTGCCCACCAACACTTCACTCATTCAGTGATTATGAGGCATATGAATCTGAACCTCTGTTCACAGGCTCACAGGATGTGAGGGGTTGGAAGGGACCTCTGGAGAGCTCCCAGTCCAAGCCCCTGCCAGAGCAGGAGCAGAGAACCCAGCACAGGTCACACAGGAACACATCCAGACAGGGCTGCAAAGGCTCCACACAAGGAGACTCCACAACCTCTCTGGGCAGCCTGCTCCAGGCCTCTGGGACCCTCACAGTGCAGAAGTTCCTCCTCATGCTGAGCTGGAACCTCCTGTGCTGCAGTTTCCATCCATTGCCCCTTGGCCTATCCCAGGGCACAGTGAGCAGAGCCTGGCCCTGTCCCCTCCCTCCTGACCCCCAGCCCTCAGCTATTGATAGACATTGATCAGATCCCTCTCAGCCTTCTCCTCTGCAGACTGAACAGCCCCAGGGCTCTCAGCCTCTCCTCCCCAGGCAGTGCTGCAGTCCCTTCAGCATCCTTGGAGCCCTCCCTTGGACTCCCTCCAGCAGATCCCTGTCCCTCCTGAGCTGGGGAGCCCAGAGCTGGATGAGGTCTCAGCTGTTCTGTAACTGTGCTTCTATCACCCATGGCCACAGCACCAGAAGTGCCTGGGTGGAAGATTGGGAGGAGGATTCAGAGCAGCCCTGGGCTGCATTTTGTCATCTGGGTGCTGGAATGGTGATTCCCCTCCAGAGCTGCACCGAGGGCAGGCCAGGAGGGCAGTGCATTTCAGGCTGCCTGACACCTCCCATTCCAAGGACCTGCTTTCAGCCACTCATGCTTTTGACAACTGCTTGGACTGAAATATCTCAGGCCAGCTGTCTGCCTCAGAATGAATGCTGGAGGGAATGTCCTCAAGGAAAGGGCAATGCTTTAGAAGAACAAAGCAAGGGAACTGGTGTGGTTTGTTCTGAGGGGAAACGAGGAGCAGTCATTTTTAAACCCTTAAACAGGGACACATCCATCTGGCACAAGAGCTGCTCCAGGGTTGCTAGGAGGCCTTCTCTGTTTATCAGTGTTTTGCCATCATCCACTTAAAAGTGGTTCTGGTGGCTTCAGGAGGAAGTTCTACACAGTGAGGAAGCTCCACCAGTATGGTGCCCCCAACAAAAGGACATGGAATTGATGGAGAGGCCACAAAGAGGATCAGAGGCTGGAGAACCTCTGCTGTGGGGCCAGGCTGGGAGGGTTGGGGCTGTGCAGCCTGGAGAAGAGAAGGCTCCAGGGAGACCTCAGAGCTGCAGTTCAATATCTGCAGGGCAGCTGCAGGCAGGCTGGGGAGGGACTGCTCAGAAGGGGCTGTGGGGATAGGCCCAGGGGCAGTGGTTTGAACCTGGAGCAGGGCAGAGTTAGGTTGGACATGAGGAGGAAGCTCTGCACAGGGAGGCTGGGGAGACACTGGCACAGGCTGCCCAGGGATGGGGTTGAGGCTCTGTCCCTAGAGACATTGAAGCTCAGCCTGGCTGTGTCCCTGGGCAGCCTGCTCTAGCTGGAGCTGTTCCTGCTGCCTGCAGGGGCTTGGCCAAGCTGCCCTTGGAGGCTGCCTCCCAGCCCAGAGCAATCTGTGAACCCATAAACATGTGATCCACATCCCCTGCACTGCAGCAGGATCCAAATGGAGCTCAGGAGCTCCTGGCTGCAGTCAGCTGGGGAGTGGGCAGAGATGGGCAACCTGTAGCAGTGTTCCAGCACCCTCATGGTGCAGAACTTTCCCCTCACATCCAAACTAAATCTGCTTGAAGCCATTGCCCCTGGTCCTGTTCCTGCAGGCCTTTGCAAACAGTCCCTCTGCAGCCTTCTTGGAGCCCCCTTCAGGTTCTAGAAGGTTGCTCTAAGTTATCCCTGGAGCCTTCTCTTCCCCAGGCTGAGCAGCCCCAGCTCCCTCAGCCTGTCCTTGTGGCAGAGCTGCTCCAACCCTGTGCTGTGCCTTTAAAATGTGTCCTCACAGCTCTTGCAAAGCAAGGAGTGAAATGCAAACAGATCACCCCTGGGTGTACCAAGGGAAATAATGATAGTTCTAAATGATTCCACTGGAGAAATGAAGAACTCCAACTAGCTGTACAAACCCATCCTTCTCTCTCTTTTTGTTTCTTTGCTCTTTGAGAGACTGTTTGCCTCTGCCTGCCCTTGGCTGCACTGCTGTGTTGTGCCTCCTGTTAACTACAACTTCTCTCTCTACTCTTTTCTCTTGTCCCTTTTTGTGTACAGGGGGTAAGGAGGGGGGCAGGGAAGGGAGAAGGTGTTAGTAGCTGCCCTGGTCTTTGGCCAGGGAGGTAAGGAGGGGAGAATACATAGAATACATAGATTAAACCAGGTTGGAAGAGACCTTCAAGATCATTGTGTCCCACCCATCAACCAATCCAACATCACCTAAACAGCTAACCCATGGCACCAAGCACCCCATCAAGTCTCCTCCTGAACACCTCCAGTGATGGTGACTCCACCACCTCCCTGGGCAGCACATTCCAATGTGCAATCACTCTCTGTGTGTTGAACTTCTTCCTAACATCCAACCTAAGCCTCCCCTGGCGCAGCCAGAGACTGTGTCCTCTTGTTCTGGTGCTGGCTGCCTGGGACAAGAGACCAACCCCCACCTGGCTCCAACCTCCCTTCAGGGAGCTGGAGAGAGCAAAAAGGTCTCCCCTGAGCCTCCTCTTCTCCAGGCTAAGCAACCCCAGCTCCCTCAGCCTCTCCTCACAGGGCTGTGCTCCAGACCCCTCCCCAGCTTTGTTGCCCTTCTCTGGACACCTTCAAGTCTCTCAATGTCCTTCCTAAACTGAGGAGCCCAGAGCTGGACACAGGACTCAAGGTGTGGCCTAACCAGTGCTGAGCACAGGGCACAATGACTTCCCTGCTCCTGCTGGCCACACTCTTCCTGATGCAGGCCAGGATGCCATTGGCCCTCTTGGCCCCCTGGGCACACTGCTGGCTCATGTTCAGGCAGCTGTCAATCAGCACCCCCAGGTCCCTCTCTGTTTGGCAGCTCTCAGCCACTCTGACCCCAGCCTGTAGCTCTGCCTGGGGTTGCTGTGGCCAAAGTGCAGCCCCTGGCACTTGGACTTGTTGAATGCCATCCTGTTGGCCTCTGCCCATCTGTCCAGTCGGTCGAGGTCCCTCTGCAGAGCCCTTCAGCCCTCTAACTGACCAACATCTGCTCCCAGCTTGCTGTCAGCTGCAAACTTGCTGATGACTGACTCAATGCCCTCATCCAGATCATCAATGAAGACATTAAAGGGGATGGTGCCCAGCACTGATCCCTGGGGCACACCACTGGTGCCTGGCTGCCAGCTGGCTGTGGCACCATTCACCTGCCTGATTTGCTTTTCCCTACTGGGAAAAAAGGGAGAGGGGAGGCAATCTAAATCTGTTCCATTTGGGCTTTTGGACTCTCGCCACATTGTTCCTGATGCAGGCCAGGATGCCATTGGCCCTCTTGGCTCCCTGGGCACACTGCAGGCTCATGTTCAGCCTACCATCGACCAGCACCCCCAGGTCCCTCTCTGCCTGGCTGCTCTCAGCCACTCTGACCCCAGCCTGTAGCTGGGAAGGGAGAAGGTGTTAGTAGCTGCCCTGGTCTCTGGCCAGGGCAGTAAGGAGGGGAGCAGGGAAGGGAGAAGGTGTTAGTAGCTGTCCTGGTCTTTGGCCAGGGAGGTTCTTGTGCTGTTTATCAATCACAAATAACCTGTACATATTTGTAAGTCCTGGATGTTTTGTACCCATGCACTGCACTCCAGTGTGGAGTGGAGTTTTGCCTGTAAGAGCAGCTTCATTTGCTTCCAGTTGGGCTGGCCTGACAAAATCTAATGGGGGGTGTGTGTATGTGTGTGTGTGTAATTTTCAACCCACCACAAACCCCCTGATCATTTTTGTGGCCTCCTCTGGACTCTCTCCATCAGGTCCAGGTCCTTCCTGTGCTGAGGGCTCCAGAGCTGGACACAGCACTGCAGGTGAGGTCTCAGCAGAGTGAAGTGGCAGAATCACCTCACTGCTGACAGGACAAGGACCAACAGGGACAAGCTGGAAGCCAGGAGGTTCCACCTCAACAGGAGGAGAAACTTCTCTGGTGTGAGGCTGCTGGAGCCTGGAGCAGGCTGCCAGAGAGGTTGTGGAGTCTCCTGCTCTGGAGCCTTTCCAACCCCCCCTGGATGTGTTCTGGGTGCCCTGCCCTGGGTGCCCTGCTCTGGCAGGGGGGGTTGGGCTGGAGGTCCCTTCCAGCCCTTAAGGTGCTGTGAATCTAATCTCCTGGATCGAATGGAATGGTTGCTGCCCTCCTTTTACTTCTGTGCAACAGGATGAGAAACTTCCCTTCTCAACTGTAAACAGCCTGGAATAAATAAGAAGCAGAGAGCCCATGCAGATTGGCCTTTGCAGGTTGAAATGTCCCAATTAAAGCCTAGTGCTTGCTTCAGAGCATCTGGTGACTTGAGGAGCACTCATATATCCTGGGGCTATGACAATTCCTGCAGACATATTTTATGCCAGTGTGCTGCTGAAATACAAAGGGGACAGAAATATGCTCCCTGTGGCCCAGCAGGCCTGACAGCAGGGAGAAATAGGGCCCCAACACTCTGAACAGCTTGGGAAATGGAAGTGATCTGTGGGAGGGAGTCCTAAGAGGAAGACAGATGTCCTGTGAGGTGATTTAGTCTCAGGTAGACAGGTGGAGGTTGGGCTGCAATGTAGGGTGAGTGAAGCTGAGTGCTTCAGCCAGCAATGTACCCTGGTGGCCAAGGAGGCCAATGGCAGATCGAGGGAGGGTCTCCTTCCCCTCCAATCTGCAGTACTGTGTCCAGATCATGGAGTCACACAGTCACAGAAGGGTCTGGGTTGGAAGGGAGTTCCAAAGCTCATCCAGCCCAACCCCCTGCACTCAGCAGGGACATCCTCCACTGGAGCAGGTTGCCCACAGCCCTGTCCAGCCTCACCTGGAAGAGCTCCAGGGATGGAGCCTCAACCACCTCCCTGGGCAGCCTGCTGCAGTGTTCCAGCAGCCTCCTGGGGCAGAACTTGTTCCTCACATCCAAGCTCAATCTGCTCTGCTCTACCTTGAAGCCATTGCCCCTGGTGCTGTCCCTGCAGGCCTTTGCAAACAGTCTCTCTGCAGCCTTCTTGTAGCCCCTTCAGGTCCTGGCAGGCTGCTGTTAGGTCTCCCTGGAGCCTTCTCTTTTCCAGGCTGAACACCCCCAGCTCCCTCAGCCTGTCCCCACAGAACAGCTTCTCCAACCCCTGATCATTTTTGTGGCCTCCTCTGGATCTGCTCCCTTGGTTCCAAGTCCTTCCTGAGCTGAGAGCTGCAGCGCTGGGTGCAGTACTCCAGGTGAGCTCTCACCAGAGCAGAGCAGAGTGGCAGAATCAGGTCAGCACCTGGCATGGGGGGGAAGGAGTGACCCAGGCTGAGAGGAAGCATTGCATCCAGTTCAGGAGGGACAGGGATCTGCTGGAGAGAGTCCAAGGGAGGGCTCCAAGGATGCTGAAGGGACTGCAGCACTGCCTGGGGAGGAGAGGCTGAGAGCCCTGGGGCTGTTCAGTCTGCAGAGGAGAAGGCTGAGAGGGATCTGATCAATGTCTATCAATAGCTGAGGGCTGGGGGTCAGGAGGGAGGGCACAGGGCCAGGCTCTGCTCACTGTGCCCTGGGATAGGCCAAGGGGCAATGGATGGAAACTGCAGGACAGGAGGTTCCAGCTCAGCATGAGGAGGAACTTCTGCACTGTGAGGGTCCCAGAGGCCTGGAGCAGGCTGCCCAGAGAGGTTGTGGAGTCTCCTTCTGTGGAGCCTTTGCAGCCCTGTCTGGATGTGTTCCTGTGTGACCTGGGCTGGATTCAGGCCAGTGCAGGCCAGGGACAAGCAGAGTCCCTCAGGGATCAGTCCTGGCACCAGGCTTGTTCAACATCTTTGTGGGTGCCAGGGACAGTGGCATTGAGTGCACCCTCAGCAGGGTTGCTGATGGCACCAAGCTGTGTGGGGCAGCAGACAGCTGGAGGGAAGGGATCCATCCAGAGGGACCTGGGCAGGCTGGAGAGGTGGGCACAAGCCAACCTCAGGAGCTTCAACAAGACCAAGGGCAGGGTCCTGCAGCTGGGCCAAGGCAATCCCAGGCACAAATCCAGGCTGGGCAGGGACTGGCTGGAAAGCAGCCCTGAGGAGAGAGCCTTGGGGGTGCTGGGGGAGGAGAAGCTCACCAGGAGCTCTCAGTGTGCACTTGCAGCCCAGAGAGCCAAGCAGAGCCTGGGCTGCAGCAAGAGAAGTGTGGCCAGCAGGGCAAGGGAGGGGATTCTGCCCCTCTGCTCAGCTCTGGGGAGACCCCACCTGCAGTACTGCCTCCAGTTCTGGAGCCCCTATGACAAGAGGGATCTGGAGGTGCTGGAAGGTGTCCAGAGCAGGGCCAGGAGGAGGAGCAGAGGGCTGGAGCTGCTCTGCTGTGAGGACAGACTGAAGGAGTTGGGGTTGTGCAGTCTGCAGAAGAGAAGGCTCTGAGGTGACCTCATTGTGGCCTTCCAGGATCTGAAGGGGGCTACAAGAAGGCTGGGGAGGGACTGCTCAGGATCTCAGGCAGTGATAGGACTAGGGGGAATGGAATGAAGCTGGAGGTGGGGAGATTCAGGCTGGAGGTGAGGAGGAAGTTCTTCCCCATGAGAGTGGTGAAGCCCTGGAATGGGTTGTCCAGGGAGGTGGTTGAGGCCCCAGCCCTGGAGGTGTTTAAGCCCAGGCTGGATGAGGCTCTGGGCAGCCTGACCAAGTGTGAGGTGTCCCTGCCCATGGCAGGGGGGTTGGAACTGGCTGATCCTTGTGGTCCCTTCCAACCCTGACTGATTCTATGATACTATGACACTATGATTCTCTGCTCCTGCTCTGGCAGGGCTTGGACTGGGAGATCTCCAGAGGTCCCTGCCAACCCCTAACCTCCTGTGAGCCTGTGAAAGGATCTTTTATTCACAACCTTTCTGCTAGGAAGCTGCTTCCCCCCAAACCATGTCAACACAAACCAAAAGATCAGATTGGTTTGGGTTTGTTTTTCTGCTCTCTGAAAAGATGCCATCCAAATCTGTGCAGGAAAGAAAATTCAATGTTATTTTCCCTCCAAGAGTTTGCAGCTAATGGACAGGTAAGTGAATTACATGTAAACCACATTGATTTACAACATGAAGGGATATGTGGAGGCAGGGGGAGGAAACCTGGACTGCATTTCAACATTGTGCAGCCAACAAGCCACAACAAAGCACAGAATCACACAGAATTGTTGAGGCTGGAATAGACCTCTGAGAGCATCCAGTCCAGCCTGCGAGCCAGCCCCACCACATCAGCTCAGCTCTGCAACCTGCAGCCACATCCAAGGTCTCCTTAAACACCTCCAAGGAATGGTGACTCCACCACAGCATCACAGAAACATTCAGGTTGGAAGAGACCCTTGGGATCACCAAGTCCAACCCAGAGACCTACTCTACAGGGGTCACCCTAAACCATAGCCCCAAGCACCACATCCAAAGCACCTTGAAACACAGCTAGGCTTGGGGACTCAACCACCTCTCTGGGCAGCACATTCCAGTCCCTGACCACTCTTTCTGGGAAAATATTCTTCCTAATGTCCAGTCTCAACTTACCCAGTCATAGCTTGAGACTGTTCCTTCTTCTGTCACTAATTCCCCCCACCCTGGGCAGCACATCCCAGTGCCTGATCTGCCTTTCCATCAGGAAGTGCTTCCTAACATCTAACCTAACCCTCCCCTGGCACAGCTTCAGGCCATGCCCTCTTGTCCTGTCACAAGTTGCCTGAGTAGATTAGCATAGAATAGAATAGAAAGAATAGAGAATAGAATAGAATAGAATAGAATAGAATAGAATAGAATAGAATAGAATAGAATAGAATAGAATAGAATAGAATTAACCAGGTTGGAAAAGACCTTTGAGATCATGAAGTCCAACCTATCACCCAGCACCATCTGATCAACTCAACCATGGCTCCAAGTGCCTCATCCAGGCTCTTCCTAAACACCTCCAGTGATGGTGACTCCACCACCTCCCTGGGCAGCACATCCCAATGGCCAATCTCTCTTGCTGGGAAGAACTTTCTCCTCACCTCCAGCCTAAACCTCCCTGACACAACTTGAGACTGTGTCCTCTTGTTCTGGTGCTGGGTGCCTGGGAGAAGAGACCAACCCCCACCTGGCTCCAACCTCCCTTCAGGGAGTTGGAGAGAGCAAGAAGGTCTCCCCTGAGCCTCCTCTTCTGCAGGCTAAGCAACCCCAGCTCCCTCAGCCTCTCCTCACAGGGCTGTGCTCCAGACCCTTCATCAACTTTGTTGCCCTTCTCTGGACACCTTCCAGCAAGTCAACCTCCTTCCTAAACTGAGGGGCCCAGAACTGGACACAGGACTCAAGGTGTGGCCTAAGCAGTGCCTGGGAGCAGAGCCTGACCCACACCTGACTACAACCTCCCTTCAGGTAGCTGTAGAGAGTGATAAGGTCCCTGCTGAGCCTCCTCTTCTCCAGGCTGAACACCCCCAGCTCCTTCAGCCTCTTCTCCTCAGCCTTTCCCTCCAGTCCCTTCCCCAGCCTGATTGCTCTCCTTTGGGTCTGCTCCTTCGTGATGTGGGGGGCCCAGAACTGCAGACAGAGCTCGAGGTGAGGCCTCAGAGCAGCAGTGTTGAGCTGAGGCTCAATCCTGAGCCACGCACCTGGGAAGCAGACCAAGGGAGAGCGATGCTGACGTGAAGACGGCGGCGGTGAGGCAGCGCTCCTGCCTCGGGTGCTTTCCTGCTGTTGGCTTCTCCTCAGGAGTGGAGAGATTGAATTCTGGCAACCTGTGCATATTTTACAAAGCAGGCAAATCAAATCAGCAAGGTGTTGCAAGCTCCTCCAGGAAAAAAGGGCTGGCACTGGAACTGGGAATGCAATCTCTCTAATCTCGTTGGAGCACTGCAGCACAAGAAAATCTTTGCTGCCTTCAGTCTCTTGCATTCCTTTTCATCTCCAAGCAACGAGATTGGACTCTCTGAAGTCCTTTCAGCACAATTGCTTTTTGCCTTCATGTTCTGTTTAGGTTCTCTGCTTTGCAACCCTCCCTGTTTTTGCCTTTGTTTTTGTTGTGGTTCCAGTGGGAAGAGACCATGAGGGGATTTTGAGCTTCCCCTTAACTTTGATGAATGCAGAGGACATCAGCTGTAGTGGAACCATAGAAAGGTCTGGGTTGGAAGGGAGCTCCAAAGCTCAGCCAGCCCAACCCCTCTGCACCCAGCAGGGACATCCTCCACTGGAGCAGGTTGCCCACAGCCCTGTCCAGCCTCACCTTGAAGACATCCAGGGATGGAGCCTCAAACACCTCCCTGGGCAGCCTGTTCCAATGGTTGACTACCCTCCTGGTGCAGAGCTTGTTCCTCACATCCAATCTCAATCTGCTCTGCTCTCATTTCAAGCCCTTGCTCCTCATCCTAGCACTGCAGGCCACTGTAAAGTCTCCCCAGAGCCTTCTCTTCTCCAGGCTGAACAACCCCAGCTCCCTCAGCCTGTCCTTGTAGCAGAGGTGTTCCAACTCCCAGATAGTTTTTGTGGCTCTCCTCTGGACCCTCTCCAGCCGGTCCAGGTCCTTCTTGTGTTGAGGGCTCAAGAGCTGGACCCAGCCCTGCAGGTGAGGTCTCCCCCAAGCAGAGCAGAGGGGCAGGATCCTCCCTGTGCAGAGCTTCCTCCTCATGTCCAACCTAACTCTGCCCTGCTCCACTTTCAAACCACTGCCCCTGCTCCTATCCCCACAGCCCCTTCTGAGCAGTCCCTCCCCAGCCTGCCTGCAGCTCCCCTGCAGATATTGAACTGCAGCTCTGAGGTCTCCCTGGAGCCTTCTCTTCTCCAGGCTGAGCAGCCTCAACGCTCCCAGCCTGTCTGAGGTGCTCCTAATCTCTAATCATCATGGTAACCTTCTCTGGACCCTCTCCAGCAGCTCCATCCCTTTGCCATGTTGGCTCCCATATCTGGCCCCAGCCCTGCAGGTGAGGTCTCCCCAGAGCAGAGCAGAGGGGCAGGATCCTCTCTCCCCATCTCTGGCCACACTGCTTTGGATGCAGCCCAGGCTGCCCTTGGCCTCCTGTGCTGCCAGTGCCCATTGCTGGCTCCTGTCCAGCTTCTCCCCCTCAGCACCCCCAAGTCCTCCTCTGCAGGGCTGCTCTCAATCTCCTCACCCCCAGCCTGGCTTGGTATTGAGGATTGCCCTGACCTAGGTGCAGGACCTTGCACTTTGCCTTACTGAACCTCGTGAGGTTCTCCTCACCACCTCTGCAGCCTGTGCAGGTCCCTGTGGGTGTCTCCCCTCCTGTCCTTCAGCCTTATCGATCACTTTTCCGGGTTTCCCCCCAGACTCACTGAAGCAGCAATGTCTGCACGGTGGAGCTTACAGTCCCCAAGCCAGGTGCTTGCAGCTGGAGCCGTGAGTGGCACCCTCGGAGGCGCCGCAGGGACAGCAGCCTCGAAAACGAGCTCAGCACAAAGCCAGCTTGCCAGGTAGGCCATGGAAGAAGAGATTGACGGCATCCAGCAGCCAGTGGCTCAGGTTACCGGCACGGGCAGCAGATGTGTGGCCGCACTTTGTAATCCCGAGGGGCAGGGGGTAGAGCCAGCGGCCGAATGGAAGAGGTGAAAAGGAAATTGCTGTGGCTCTGGGCAGAAGAGCACAGCCACACATCCCACACGCAAATGCCTCCGTGCAGAGTTCCCTTTGCTCACACACGGCCAGCAAGTATTTGCTATCTTGCCTTTCAGATAAACACAGAGAAAGCTGCCAGGTCAGCTCTCCGTGCTGGGCAGCCGGAGCTTTTGTGATTCATTAGCGCCCATTAAGGGGAATTTGCCCTCTGAGTATTGTAACTGAGACTCACGCAGCAGGAGGGGAAGGAGTCCCCGGGGGCACACTAACTTTCCAGGCAAGACAGATGAACTTTAAGACCCTTCCATCCTTTTAGTCAGTGAAAAAGCACATCAATTGGAGAAGCTCCCAGCTCACTCAGCAGAGGGCCCAGCACCCTTGAGCTCCAGGGATGCTCTGTGGAGCAGCTGTGCTTGCTAAGCCAGTTAAATGTCAGCTAAAACCCAAGGTAGGTCATTCACGCTCGTTTTTAAAGGTAGCAGAAGGAGAGGTACCTGCCTGCTTCTCTTCACACCCTTCTAGTCATGGACCTCTAATCCCAATAATAAACCAATGTGTTTGATGAACTGTTTGAATTCTTTAATCCAGAGGAGGCCACAAAGATGCTCCAAGGGCTGGGGCAGCTCTGCTGGGAGCACAGGCTGAGGGAGCTGGGGCTGTGCAGCCTGCAGAGGAGAAGACTTTGGGGGGAACCTTAAAGCTGCTTTCCAGGAGCTGAAGGGATCCTGCAGGAAGGCTGCAGGGAGACTTTTCCTGAGGGTGTCTGGAGCCAGGCCAAGGGGGAATGGTTTGAAGCTGAGGCGGAGCAGGGATAGACTGGAGCTGGGGAAGAAGTTCTTCAGTATGAAGGTGGTGAGACTCTGGCACAGGCTGCCCAAGGAGGCTGTGGCTGCCTGCTGCCTGGGGGTGTTCAAGACAGGGTTGGATGAGGCCCTGAGCAGCAAAATCTAGCTGAAAGGTGCCCCTGCCCGTGGCAGGGAGGTTGGAGTAGATGATCTGTGAGGTGCCTTCCAACCTGATCCATTCCAGGATTCTGTGATTCTAATCCCATGTACAGAGTGGTGGAGTGAATCATCCCAGGAGTTGAGCAGCTGTTAATGGGTAGAGAGAATTGTCCTTCTCAGTGTCAGTGCTGCATTTAGTATCACAGTATCACAGTATCAGTCAGGGTTGGAAGGGACCACGAGGATCATCCAGTTCCAACCCCCCTGCCATGGGCAGGGACACCCCACACTAGATCAGCCTGGCCAGAGCCTCATCCAGCCTGGGCTTAAACACCTCCAGGGACAGGGGCATCAACCACTCCCTGGACAACCCATTCCAGGGCTTCACCACTCTCATGGGGAAGAACTTCCTCCTCACCTCCAGCCTGAATCTCCCCACCTCCAGCTTCATTCCATTCCCCCTAGACCTATCACTGCCTGAGATCCTGAGCAGTCCCTCCCCAGCCTTCTTGGAGCCCCCTTCAGATCCTGGAAGGCCACAATGAGGTCACCTCAGAGCCTTCTCTTCTGCAGACTGAACAGCCCCAACTCCTTCAGTCTGTGCTCACAGCAGAGCAGCTCCAGCCCTCTGCTCATCCTCCTGGCCCTTCTCTGGACACCTTCCAGCACCTCCAGATCCCTCTTGCAATAGGGGCTCCAGAACTGGAGGCAGTACTCCAGGTGGGGTCTCCCCAGAGCTGAGCAGAGGGGCAGAATCCCCTCCCTGGCCCTGCTGGCCACACTTCTCTTGCTGCAGCCCAGGCTCTGCTTGGCTCTCTGGGCTGCAAGTGCTCCCTCCTGGCTCCTGCTGAGCTTCTCCTCCCCCAGCACCCCCAAGTCTCTCTCCTCAGGGCTGCTTTCCAGCCAGTCCCTGCCCAGCCTGGATTTGTGCCTGGGATTGCCCTGACCCAGCTGCAGGACCCTGCCCTTGGTCTTGTTGAACCTCCTGAGGTTGGCTTGTGCCCAGCTCTGCAGCCTGTGCAGGTCCCTCTGGATGGATCCCTTCCCTCCAGCCTGTCTGGTGCACCACACAGCTTGGTGTCATCAGCAGCCCCTGGACACAGGACTCAAGGTGTGGCCTAAGCAGTGCTGAGCACAGGGCACAATGACCTCCCTGCTCCTGCTGGCCACACTGTTCCTGATGCAGGCCAGGATGTCCTTGGCCTTCTTGGCCACCTGTATCACAGTATCACAGTATCACAGTAACTAAGGTTGGAAGAGACCCCAAGGATCATCAAGTCCAACCTGTTCCAACAGACCTCACAACTAGATCATAGCACCAAGTGCCACGTCCAATCTCCCCTTGAACACCTCCAGGGATGGGGACTCCACCACCTCCCTGGGCAGCCCATTCCAATGACGAACGACTCGCTCAGTGAAGAACTTTCTCCTCACCTCGAGTCTAAACCTCCCCTGACACAACTTGAGACTGTGTCCCCTTGTTCTGGTGCTGGTTGCCTGGGAGAAGAGACCAACCCCCACCTGGCTACAACCACCCTTCAGGTAGTTGTAGAGGGCAATGAGGTCGCCTCTGATCCTTCTCTTCTCCAGGCTAAGCAACCCCAGCTCCCTCAGCCTCTCCTCATAGGGCTGTGCTCAAGGCCTCTCCCCAGCTTTGTTGCCCTTCTCTGGACACCTTCAAGTGTCTCGATGTCCTTCCTAAACTGAGGGGCCCAGAACTGGACACAGTACTCAAGGTGTGGCCTAACCAATGCAGAGTACAGGGGCACAATGACCTCCCTGCTCCTGCTGGCCACACTATTCCTAATACAGGCCAGGATGCCATTGGCCTTCTTGGCCACCTGGGCACACTGCTGGCTCATGTTTAGGCGGGTGTCAATCAGCACCCCCAGGTCCCTCTCTGTTTGGCAGCTCTCAGCCACTCTGACCCCAGCCTGTAGCTCTGCATGGGGTTGCCGTGGCCAAAGTGCAGCCCCTGGCACTTGGACTTATTAAATGCCATCCCATTGGACTCTGCCCATCTGTCCAGTCGGTCAAGGTCCCTCTGCAGAGCCTTTCTACCCTCTAACTGACTAACATCTGTTCCCAACTTGGTGTCATCTGCAAACTTGCTGATGACTGACTCAACCCCCTCATCCAGATCATCAATGAAGATGTTAAAGAGGATGGGGCCCAGCACTGATCCCTGGGGGATGCCACTGGTGACTGGCTGCCAGCTGGCTGTGGCACCATTCACCACCACTCTCTGGGCTCGGCCCTCCAGCCAGTTCCTAACCCAGCACAGAGTGTTGTGGTCCAAACCACGAGCTGACAGCTTAGCCAGCAGTTTACTGTGGGGGACGGTGTCAAAGGCCTTGCTGAAGTCCAGATAGACTACATCCACAGGCCTCCCCACATCCTGCAGGCAGTCACCTGATCATAGAAGGAGATCAGGTTGGAGAGGCAGGACCTGCCCTTCCTAAATCCATGTTGGCTGGACCTGAGCCCTTGGCCATCCTTCAGGTGCAGTTATTGCCCCCAGGATAATCTGCTCCATCACTTTCCCTGGCACTGAGGTCAGGCTGACTGGTCTGTAGTTTCCAGGTTCCTCCATCCGTCCCTTCTTGTGGATGGGGACCACATTGGCCAGTTTCCAGTCACCTGGGACCTCTCCAGTGAGCCAGGACTGGAGGAAAATGATGGAGAGCGGCTTGGCCAGCTCATCTGCCAGCTCTCTCAGCACCCTAGGATGGATCCCATCCGGTCCCACGGACTTATGGGTGTCCAAGTGGCTCAGCAGGTCCCGGACTAATTCCTCATGGATTTCTGGGGCATTACACTGCTCATTACACCTGGGCACACTGCAGGCTCATGTTCAGGCAGCTGTCAATCAGCACCCCCAGGTCCCTCTCTGTTTGGCAGCTCTCAGCCACTCTGACCCCAGCCTGTAGCTCTGCCTGGGGTTGCTGTGGCCAAAGTGCAGCCCCTGGCACTTGGATTTGTTGAATGCCATCCTGTTGGCCTCTGCCCATCTGTCCAGTGGGTCGAGGTCCCTCTGCAGAGCCCTTCAGCCCTCTAACTGACCAACATCTGCCCCCAGCTTGGTGTCATCTGCAAACTTGCTGATGACTGACTCAATGCCCTCATCCAGATCATCAATGAAGATGTTAAAGAGGCTGAGGCCCAGCACTGATCCCTGGGGGACGCCACTGGTGCCTGGCTGCCAGCTGGCTGTGGCACCATTCACCTGCCTGATTTGCTTTCCCCTACTGACAAAAAAGTGAGAGGAGAGGCAATCTAAATCTGTTTCATTTGGGCTTTTGGACTCTGGGAAAAGCTGAAACCACAACAGGCAGAGAAACACAAAACACATCCTCAGCAGAGGAGCCTGCACACCAGTGCACGCTGAGCTGAGCACTGACTGGCACTAATGAGAGGCTGCAAATGGCTCAGGCACTGTCCCACCACCCACCCAGCCCTTCCTGACTGCCAGCCCAGCACAGGAGACTGTGTCCAGTTCTGGGCCCCTCAGTTTAAGAAGGACATTGAGAGATTTGAAGGTGTCCAGAGAAGGGCAAGAAGGCTGGGGAGGGGTCTGGAGCACAGCCCTGTGAGGAGAGGCTGAGGGAGCTGGGGTTGCTTAGCCTGCAGAAGAGGAGGCTCAGGGGAGACCTTCTTGCTCTCTCCAACTCCCTGAAGAGAGGTTGAAGCCAGGTGGGGGTTGGTCTCTTCTCCCAGGCAGCCAGCACCAGAACAAGAGGACACAGTCTCAAGCTGTGCCAGGGGAGGTTTAGGCTGGAGGTGAGGAGAAAGTTCTTCACTGAGAGAGTTGTTAGTCGTTGGAATGTGCTGCCCAGGGAGGTGGTGGAGTCCCCATCCCTGGAGGTGTTCAAGAGGGGATTGGATGTGGCACTTGGTGGTCTAGTCATGAGGTCTGTGTGACAGGTTGGACTCAATGATCTTTGAGGTCTCTTCCAACCTTGGTGATACTGTGAGACTGTGCAAGTCTTAGCCAGGGGAAGCCAGCTGCTTCAGAATGTCTCTGGGTGTTTGTGCATTCATGGCAAAGGATAACCTTGGGGGGGGTAGTTAGGGCACTTCCCTAAGACTAAGCTTTCTTGTTCGCTGGCCTTTGCCTTGCACTGAACTCCCTGACGGTATCAACTGCCCCAGGACAAGCAGCCACACCTTGTCAGAACTGGTATTTGGTAGTCAGAGACTTACAGAATGGGTTGGGATGGAAGGGACCTTCAAGGTCATCCAGTTCCATGGGCAGGGACACCTCCCACCAGCACAGCTTGCTCAGGGCCTCATCCAGCCTGGCCTTCAACACCTCCAGGCAGGAGGCAGCCACAGCCTCCCTGGGCAGCCTGTGCCAGAGTCTCACCACCCTCACTGCAAAGAATTTCTTCCTCCTCTCCAATCTCAATCTGCCCTCCTCAAGCTTCAGTCCATTGCCTCTTGTCCTATCACTTCAAGCCCTTGCCAAAAGTCCCTCCCCAGCTTTCTTGTAGCCCCCTTCAGGTACTGGAAGGCAGCTCTAAGGTCACCCTGGAGCCTTCTCCAGGCTGAACAGCCCCAACTCTCCCAGCCTGTCCCCACAGGGGAGGTTCTCAGCCCTCTGATCATCTTTGTGGCCTCCTCTGGACCTGCTCCAGCATTTTACCCACAATTTTTCACTGAACCTCTATCCTCTGTGACAGGACAAATTGCTGTGGCAATCAGACCACCTGTGTTCCTCACAGGCTTGATTTACTGCCTTTGAAGAAGAGCTTGGAGTAAAAGGGTCATGCATGGGCTGCACTGTTTGAGATGTCCCTGAGCAGTCTGACTGCCTGGCCCACGAACCTTACTGCACAGCACAAGCTGTTGGGAGAAACAGACAGCTGAGTGCAAAGGACTGTGCTTTGCAAGAGGTACCAAGGGCACTGCAGGGCTGAGGTCATTATGCCATGGCCAAGCATTTTCACTGCATTGGAGCTGCCCAGCCTGAGCTTCCTCTGCCTTCAGGGTGCAAAAGAAGCTCTTCTGAAACGTGGAGTCTCTGCCCTGCTTTAGCACAAGACGAATTGCACTGCCAAAGTGCCTCCTCTGCATTGGCTCTTAAGGGAGTCCAGGACAGCAAGGTACAAGGCAGTTATCTGCAGAAGGAATGCCTGCATTTGGTAGATTAATCCCATCCCAGAGCAGCTTTCAGGTTCACCAAGATACTCTTTGCCCTGAGGCAGGAAAGTTGGCCCAGGACTAATCGAGATGATGGATATTGAATCCCACTGAAATAAATCAAGAGGATCACAGCTGAAGTCCTCATCACCTGCCTGGAGCACATCAGAAGGGAGATTGCTTTCCATGTCACACAGCCATAAAGCAGGGAGCAAAGCAAAGGAAATTCACAGGGACCCAGAGGCACTCAAGCACACAATTATCTCCTGAGAAGGCGAAGCTGTGGCTCAGCTTCCCTTCTGCCTTCCCTCCCACCCTGATTTAAGGCTAAGAAGAAGTAAACACCTGGGCAACAGGTTCAGGAAACACTACCCTGTCCTATAGAATAGAATAGAATAGAATAGAATAGAATAGAATAGAATAGAATAGAATAGAATAGAATAGACCAGGTTGGAAGAGACCTTCAAGATCATTGTGTCCAACCTGTCATCCAACACCACCTAATCAACTAACCCATGGCACCAAGCACCCTATCAAGTCTCCTCCTGAACACCTCCAGTGATGGTGACTCCACCACCTCCCCAGGCAGCTCATTCCCATGGGCAATCACTCTCTCTGTGTAGAACTTCTTCCTAACCTCCAGCCTAAACCTCCCCTGGCGCAGCCTGAGACTGTGTCCTCTTGTTCTGGTGCTGGTTGCCTGGGAGAAGAGACCAACCCCCACCTGGCTACAACCTCCTTTCAGGTAGTTGTAGACAACAATAAGATCTCCCCTGAGCCTCCTCTTCTCCAGGCTAAGCAACCCCAGCTCCCTCAGCCTCTCCTCACAGGGCTGTGCTCCAGACCCCTCCCCAGCTTTGTTGCCCTTCTCTGGACACCTTCCAGCAGCTCAACCTCTTTCCTAACCTGAGGAGCCCAGAGCTGGACACAGGACTCAAAGTGCGGCCTTACCAGTGCAGTGTACAAGGGGACAATGACCTCCCTGCTCCTGCTGGCCACACTGTTCCTGATGCAGGCCAGGATGCCATTGGCCCTCCTGGCTGCCTGGGCACACTGCAGGCTCATGTTCAGCCTACCATCAACCAGCACCCCCAGGTCCCTCTCTGCCTGGCTGCTCTCAGCCACTCTGACCCCAGCCTGTAGCACTGCCTGGGGTTGCTGTGGCCAAAGTGCAGCCCCTGGCACTTGGACTTGTTGAATGCCATCCTGTTGGCCTCTGCCCATCTGTGCAGTGGGTCAAGGTCCCTCTGCAGAGCCCTTCAGCCCTCTAACTGACCAACATCTGCCCCCAGCTTGGTGTCATCTGCAAATGTGCTGCTGACTGACTCAATGCCCTCATCCAGATCATCAATGAAGATGTCAAAGAGGCTGGGGCCCAGCACTGATCCCTGGGGCACACCACTGGTGCCTGGCTGCCAGCTGGCTGTGGCACCATTCACCACCACTCTCTGGGCTCAGCCTCCAGCCAGTTCCTCACCCAGCTCAGAGAGCTGCTGTCCCAGCCAGGGGCTGACAGCTTGGCCAGGAGTTTGCTGTACTTACAAGAAGAGCCACCATGGGTCCTACCAGTTAAAGTTGAGGGTGAAATGTGGGGTTTGGCTTTCTGTGGACACCAGCTCTGCCATTTGTAAACTGAGGCTGATGACAGACACCACAACTCATAGCCATGGAGAACACCTCTAAGAGCATGGAGACCAATGAGCAACCCACCATCACCATGGCCATTAAACCATGTCCCCAGGTGCCAGGGTGTTATGAGTTGAATTAGATCCCCCCCTCAGTAACTTATTCTCTTGGAAATCTGCCCCACAGAGCAAATCTCCACCACACTCAGAACTTGGAAGTCAGAATGGACTTGTGCTTATGAAAGAAACTGCATATAACAGTATAAAAGGCTGAACAGGAGCCAGCAGTGTGCCCAGCTGGCCAAGAAAGCCAAAGGCCTCCTGGCTGGGATCAGCAATGCTGTGTCCAGCAGCAGCAGGAGGGGATTGTGCCCTGGGACTCAGCTCTGGGGAGGCCACACCTGGAGTGCTGGCTTCAGTTCTGGGCACCTCAGTACAAGAGAGCTGTGGAGGTGCTGGAGCCAGGGCAGAGCAGGGCAAGGGAGCTGGGAAGGGCCTGGAGAAGAAATCTGATGAGGAGAGACTGAAGGAGCTGGGGATGGTTAGTGTGAAAGAGAGGAGGCTGGGGGGAGACCTCACTGCTCTCTGCAGCTCCCTGAAAGGAGGTTGTGGAGAGGCTGCTGCTGGTCTCTGCTCACAGGTGATTAGTGACAGAACAGAAGGAATGGTCTCAGGGAAGGGTTAGACTGGAGAGTAGGAAACATGCTTTCCCAGCAAGAGTGGTCAGGGACTGGAATGTGCTGCCCAGGGAGGTGGGGGAGTCCCCAAGCCTGGCTGTGTTTCAAGGTGGTTTGGATGTGGTGCTTGGGGCTATGGTTTAGGGATGACCCCTGTAGAGTAGGTCTCTGGGTTGGACTTGGTGATCCTGAGGGTCTCTTCCAACCTGACTGTTTCTGTGATTCTGTGACTTTTGACACAGGCCTGGAGTGACAGGGTGAGGGCTGATGGCTTCAGACTGCAAGGAGCTGGATTTAGAAGAGACAGCAGGAGGAAATTCTTCCCCATGAGAGCCATGAAGCACTGGAACAGGTTGCCCAGAGGAGTGGTGGAGGCTGCAAGCCTGGAGGTGTTCAAAGGCAGGTTGAATGGGACCTTGAGCAACCTGATCCAGTGGCAGCTGTCCCTGCCCATGGCAGAGGAGTTGGAACTAGATTATCTCCAAGGTCCCTTCCAAACCAAACCCTCCTATGATGCTATGACTCTTGTTATTACAAGGTTTGCAGGTCTGCTTCAGGCATTTTCCCCTTCAGCAGGAAAAACTGACTTGTCTGATTAGCCTAATGGGGAGGTAGAGCTCTGCACAAGCAGTGCCCTCCAAATAACAAGCTTTGAGCCCTTTGATTAGCAAAAAGGTGGTTGATGGTTTAATGCCTGGCTCCCAGATGCCACATTAATGACTATAAACTCATTTAAAAGGTTGGTGCTAAGTGATTAGGCTGCTGCTCAACTGCTTCAGCATGTTTCCCATCACTCCAAGGGCAAGTGAGGAAGAAGGAATGATTTCCTCTGTGTGCAATAATGAGAGAGAGAGGAGACTCAGGGCTGGTTTCTGCCTGGGTGCATTGGTGGGCTGCAGCCCTCCCCCATCAGACCTGCCCTGCTGTTTGTAAAGCCTAGGGCAAGGTAAATTCAGCCACAGATTGCTTTGGGCTAGAAGGGACCCTCCAAAGGCATCTTGGCCAAGCCCATGGAACAAATCAAGATGCTGCTCCAGGGTCCCACTCAGCCACAGCCCATCTCTGCCCACTCCCCACCTGAATATAGCCAGGAGCTCCTGGGCTCCATTTGGATCCTGCTGCAGTGCAGGGGATGTGGATCACATGTTTATGGCTTCACAGATTGCTCTGGGCTGGGAGGGAGCCTCCAAGGGCAGCTTGGCCAAGCCCCTGCAGGCAGCAGGGACAGCTCCAGCTCCAGCAGGCTGCCCAGGGACACAGCCAGGCTGAGCTTCAATGTCCCCAGGGACAGAGCCTCAACCCCATCCCTGGGCAGCCTGTGCCAGTGTCTCCCCAGCCTCCCTGTGCAGAGCTTCCTCCTCATGTCCAACCTAACTCTGCCCTGCTCCAGGTTCAAACCATTGCCCCTGGGCCTATCCCCACAGCCCCTTCTGAGCAGTCCCTCCCCAGCCTGCCTGCAGCTCTCCTGCAGAGGGGATGGTCACCTCCTGTCCCTGCTGCCCACCCTGCTTCTGACCCAAGCCAGGAGGCCATTGGCTCCCTTGGCCCCCTGGGCACTGCTGGCTCCTGGTCAGTGGCTGCCAACCAACACCCCCAGGGCCCTCTCTGAGTTGCAGCTTTCCAACCACACCTCCCCAGGTCTGGAGCTCCCCATGGGGTTGTTGTGACCCAGGGGCAGGACCTGGCCCTTGGCCTTGTTGAACTTCATCCAAAGAGCCTTGGCTCATGGCTCTGACCTGCCCAGGTCCCCCTGCAAAGCCTCCCTAGCCTCCAGCAGCAGGACACAGCCACCCAGCTTGGTGCCATCTGCAGACTCACTGAGTTTGCCTCAATGCCCTCAGCCAGGTCATTGGTAAAGACATGAAAGGGTCCAGGCCCCAGGACTGAGCCCTGGGGCCAGCACTGGCCAGACTTAACTCCATTCCAAACCACTCTTTGGGCTTGGCCATCAGCAGGTTTTCCATCCAATGAAGAGTGCAGGGAGCCAAGCCTTGTGGCAGGAGTTTCTGCAGGAGGCTGCTGTGCCCCACGTTTCAGACCAAGCCCCTGGGGCACAGGCAGCAGGAAGCAGCCATCTTCATCTCAACCAAACAGCTGCTGCTGGGGGATAGCTGTCAATGCATACCAGCTTCTCTGCAGGAGAGGAGAGCCCTTTCCATTCTGCACATCACTGCTCTTTGGAGAGTGGATTCCTCAGTGTCAGGCTTTAGACAGCCGCTCCTAGATCCAATTGGCCAATAAATGTGAGGCACTGATTGCTTCTGTGCATCACCCCCCTGAGAGGTTAGCAGCCATTTATCCTTGGTTTAAGACAAGCTGGATGGCTGAGCTGGCTGAAACACAAATGCCAGGCTGGATGTTTGGCACACAGATAGACACTGTCAGGAACTGGAGCAGGAGAAGAAGGAAGAATGGTTTGACAGGTTGGACTTGATCTCTGAGGTCTCTTCCAACCTTGGTGATTCTGTGGCACTAGGAAAGGTAGATTTAGGTTGGACACTAGGAAGAAGTTCTTTACTCTGAGGGTGTTGGAACACTGCAACAGGTTGCCCAGGGAGGTGGTGGAGGCTCCATCCCTGAAGACATTGAAGGTCAGGCTTGATGGGGCTCTGAACAACCTGATTTAGTTGGGGATGCCCCTGCTGATTGCAGAGGGGTTGGGCTGGGTGACCTTTAGGGGTTACTGCCAACTCAGTGCATTCTATGATCCCATGACTGAAGCAAGCCTCTCCTCTAAAGTTAATTGTAAGAGCCAATCCTTGTCCAACAGAGAGCCCTGCTCTGTTGATTGCAGTTGATGTGCAGATAAAATGGCTGTAAGCTGGAAGCCAGCAGGCTCCACCTCAACATGAGCAGAAACTTCTTTGGTGTGAGGCTGCTGGAGGCCTGGAGCAGGCTGCCCAGAGAGACTCACAGCATCACCAAGGTTGGAAGAGACCTCAAAGATCATCAAGTCCAAGCTGTCACCACAGACCTCATGACTAGACCATGGCACCAAGTGCCACATCCAATCCCCTCTTCAACACCTCCAGGGATGGGGACTCCACCACCTCCCTGGGCAGCACATCCCAATGGCTAACAACTCTCTCTGGGAAGAACTTTCTCCTCACCTTGAGCCTGGTGCAGCTTGAGACTGTGTCCTCTTGTTCTGCTGGAGGTTGAGGAGTCTCCCTCTCTGGAGACTTTCCAAGCCCACCTGGATGTGTTCTGGGTGCCCTGCCCTGGGTGCCCTGCTCTGGCAGGGGGTTGGGCTGGGTGAGCTCTGGAGCTCCCTTCCAGCCCCTGAAATTCTGTGATTCTGTGAAACCCCCATGAGCTGTGACAAGGGAAAGCACAGCTGGGGAAACCAGCTGGGAGCTGACTGTTCTCCTTCCTACCCTTAATATTCCATGATTCTGTGATTCTGAAACTTCAATGAGAAGGTGGCCTTGCAGAAGCAGCTGAGCTGTTAACAACCTGTGCATCCTGAAGCTCTTGTGCCTCCACAGGAGGTTCACAATGTTCAATCCAGACTTGCCCCCTTCTGGCTCACCCAAGAGAACAACCTCTGCATGAGGACAAGGGTTTGTGCTCCTCCTGAATCATAAGAACACCCACAGCAAAGTATTCACTCACTCTGACTTTCATCACAAACCACACAACTGCAGCACAGCTGAGGTTGGAAGAGACCTCTGGAGGTTGTCTGCTCCAAACCCCCTGCTCACACAGGGCCACTCCGAGCCAGCTGCCCAAGGCTGTGCTTAGATAGCTTCTGAGTGTCTCCAATGAGGGAGGGTCCACAGCTTCCCTGGGCAGCCTGTGCCCAGTCACCTGCACAGCAGAAAGTGCTTATTCATGTTCAGTCTGTGCTGGTTGATGCTGGCTCTGCTGCTGGACACCAGTGAAAAGAGCCTGGATCCATCCTCTCCAGTACTGGGCCCCAGCCTCTTTAACATCTTTATTGATGATCTGGATGAGGGCACTGAGTCCATCATCAGTAAATTTGCTGATGACACCAAGCTGGGGGCAGGAGTTGATCTGCTGGAGGGTAGAGAGGCTCTGCAGAGGGACCTCGACAGGCTGGGCAGATGGGCAGAGGCCAAGGGCAGGAGATTGAACACAGCCAAGTGCCAGGTTCTGCACATTGGCCACAGCAACCCCAGGCAGTGCTACAGGCTGGGGTCAGAGTGGCTGAGAGCAGCCAGGCAGAGAGGGACCTGGGGGTGCTGGTTGATGGTAGGCTGAACATGAGCCTGCAGTGTGCCCAGGCAGCTAAGAGGGCCAATGGCATCCTGGCCTGCATCAGGAACAGTGTGGCCAGCAGGAGCAGGGAGGTCATTCTGCCCCTGTACACTGCACTGGTTAGGCCACACCTTGAGTCCTGTGTCCAGCTCTGGGCTCCTCAGTTTAGGAAAGAGGTTGAGCTGCTGGAAGGTGTCCAGAGAAGGGCAACAAAGCTGGGGAGGGGTCTGGAGCACAGCCCTGTGAGGAGAGGCTGAGGGAGCTGGGGTTGCTTAGCCTGGAGAAGAGGAGACTCAGGGGAGACCTTCTTGCTCTCTACAACTACCTGAAGGGAGGTTGTAGCCAGGCGGGGGTTGGTCTCTTCTCCCAGGCAGCCAGCACCAGAACAAGAGGACACAGTCTCAGGTTGTGCCAGGGGAGGTTCAGGCTGGATGTTAGGAAAAAGTTCTACACAGAGAGAGTGATTGCCCATTGGAATGGGCTGCCTGGGGAGGTGGTGGAGTCACCATCACTGGAGGTTTTCAGGAGAAGACTTGATAGGATGCTTGGTGCCATGGGTTAGTTGTTTAGGTGGTGTTGGATTGGTTGATGGGTTGGACACGGTGATCTTGAAGGTCTCTTCCAACCTGGTTTATTCTCTGTATTCTATGTATTCTCTGCACCCTCCCTTCAGGCATTAATGCACATTGATAAGACCTCCTCCCTCCAGCCTGAGCAGTCCCAGCCCTCTCATCCTCTCCTCACACAAGAGGTGCTCCTGTCACTTCATCACCTTCATGGCCCTTCACTGGACCCTTTCCAGTAGGGCTATGTCTCTCTTGGGCTGGGGAAGCCCAGAACTGGACACAGTACTCACAGCATCACAGAATCAACCAGGTTGGAAAGGACCTCAGAGATCATCAAGTCCAACCTGTGACCTAACACCCAGCACCTGACAACTAAAGCCTGGCTCCAAGTGCCACATCCAATCCCCTCCTGAACACCTCCAGGGATGGGGACTCCACCACCTCCCTGGGCAGCACATTCCAATGGCCAACCTCTCTTGCTGGGCAGAACTTTCTCCTCACCTCCAGCCTAACCCCCCCCTGGTGTTTCTTCCTGACATAGAGGTGATGTTTCAGGGGATCAGTACATTTCTGCCTGCTTTCCTTCCTGTGCTGTGCCAGCCAACTGAAACCCTAGCAAGAGGCAGGAAATACTCAGTCTGAGCTGGTTTGGAAGGAGTCTGTTAAAAAGAAACAGTCTCAGACTCCTCTTTTGCCTGGCACAAGGATCCTGACTTAACCACACTGCTCAGCTTGGCAAGGTACTCCTGATGGAAAGGAGAGGGAGAATCCCAGAATCACAGCACGTTAGGGGCTGGAAGGGACCTCCAAAGCTCAGCCATTCCAACCCCCTGCCAGAGCAGGGTCACCCAGAGCAGCTCACACAGGAACACAGCCAGGTGGGTCTTGAATTATCTCCAAAGAGGGAGACTCCACAACCCCCCTGGGCAGAAGATTCAGAAAGGTTGAAAAGCAAGCAAACAAACACAAGCAGCCCCCAGCATTCAGAAGCAGAATGGTGAGGCTGGCATGCTTACAACAAACCCTTGGCTTGGAGAGGAGGAGCCTGAGGGGTGCCCTCCTTCATGCTGCTAAAGCTGTGCAGGGTGAGTGCCCAGAGGCTGGAGCCAGGCTCTGCTGGGGGATGCCCAATGCCAGCACCAGGGGCAGTGGTGGAAGCTGAGGCAGAGGAAGTGCCATGGGAACAGGAGGAAGGTTTTTTCCCTGTGAGGTGACAGAGGCCTGGAGCAGGCTGCCCAGGGGGGTTGTGGAGTCTCCCTCTCTGGAGATATTCAATAGCCACCTGGATGTGTTGCTGTGTGAGCTGCCCTGGGTGCCCTGCTCTGGCAGGGGGTTGGCCTGGATGAGCTTTGGAGGTCCCTTCCAGCCCCTGGCATCCTCTGCTCCTGTGTAACCCCCATTCTGCTAAGAGCTCAGTATGACCTAAACATCAGCTTCACTGAACTCTCCCCCACAACAGCTCAGACCCTTCCTCTCTGCTCTGCTCCACTGACTCCATCTCCTTGTTTCCATGCTGGGGATGTGCTCTCAAACCAGCAGTGCTTAAGCCTGTAGCTCAGGCAGCTCCAGCTCACCACCACAGATGCTCTCCTCAGCTGATGAGGTGAATTCCCATCACATTTCTGCAGCTGGTGGCATTGCATTTCAGCTTCACTAAATGAAGCTGCACTAGCACAAGAAAAGCCATTCCTGGGCTATTTCATGCTCCATGGAGTCTTCAGTGTGCTGTTTTTCACCAGCATGGAGGGAGAAGGTGAGGGAGAAAGGAAGCTGCTGGCACCACCACGGGTGGCAGGCAATGGCAGTGCCCAGTCCCACGTGGCAGCACTAAGAAGCCTGCAGGGAACAGCCAGAGAAAGCCAAGGCCAAAAACCCAAGTGAGCCATGTGAAAGTGTGGCATGAAGCAGCAGAAGTGACTGTGTGTGGCACAGAGGGCACAGTACAAGAGGAACTACTTTAAAGAAGCACAGCAAGGGTGAAAAACCCAACACATTTAAAGGATTGGTGACTGCGTGTTTAGAAAGAAAGGAAAAGCAAACCCCCAAGGTGCCAGAATCCCTTCAGCTCCCTTTGCTGCAATCCTCCTTCCCATGTGTCACAAAATCACAGGGTTCTTGGGGTTGGAAAAGCCTTCTAGAGTCACTCAGTCCAACCAGCAACCCAACCCCACCATGGCCACCAAACCATGGCCCCAGCTGCCATGGCCACAGGGTTCTGCAACACCCCCAGCCATGGGGACTCCACCACCTCCCTGGGCAGCCTCTGCCAGGCCCTGACCACTCCTGCAGCAAAGAAATTTTTCCTGCTCTCCAACCTCAGCCTCCCTTGGCACAATTTCAGGCCAGTTCCTCTCCTTCTATCACCTGAGACTGGGGAGCAGAGCCCAACCCCCCCTGGCTCCAGCCTCCTCTCAGGGAGCTGCAGAGAGCAAGGAGGTCTCCCTCAGCCTCCTCTGCTCCACACCAAACCCCCCCAGCTCCCTCAGCTGCTCCTCCCCAGCCCTCTTCTCCAGACCCTTCCCCAGCTTTGTTGCCCTTCTCTGCACACACTGCAGGCCCTCAGTGTCCTTCTTGGAGTGGGAATCCCAAAACTGAAGCCAATATTTGAGTAGCTGCCTCACCAGTGCCCGGCCCAGGGGCACAGTCCCTGCCTTGCTGGCCACAGCGTTGCTGAGCCAGGCCAGGCTGCTGGTGGCCTTCCTGGCCAGGTGGGCACACACAGGCTCATGTTCATGCACCTAAAGTCAGAGACACTGAGGGACATCACAACTACCCTGCAGTGGATCAGGCTGCTGAAGTGTTCCAAAGAGACTGAGACCATAAAGCTGAGCTACTTTTAGCTCAGCAGACCCACGGCACCTCAGGACATCAGGGAGGGGATGCAGCACCCCGAGGTGCTGATGGCCCAGGGGTGGATTTGACTGTGGAGGCTGCTGTCCACAATTGTGAAAGAAGCACTGCAATCAAGCAGGTGAAATGCTTCAAACCTTTGCCCTGTGGGGCCAGTGGTCAATACACAGGTGTGGGGAGGTCTGGCAAATGGGTTGCAGTCCTCAGAGCCCCCAGGGTGAGTGCTGTGTGCTCACACCACAGCTTTTCCATCAGGGAGACGCAAGCCAGAAGCAGCACTCCCCACCCTGTCTCCCCTCCAGCCACAGTGAGTGTAGGTCAGGCCAAAACAATTCCTCTGCTGCCTTGGACACTCAGACACTGTTGGCAAGGTCTCCAGGGAGGGGTTGGTCTCTCCTCCCAGGCAACCAGCACCAGAACAAGAGGACACAGACTCAAGCTGTGCCAGGGGAGGTTTAGGCTTGATCTTAGAAAGAAGTTCTTCACAGACAGAGAGATTGGCCTTGGGATGGGCAGCCCAGGGAGGTGGTGGGGTCAGCATCCCTGAAGGTGTTTGAGAAGAGTCTGCATGAGGCACTTAGTGCCATGGTCTGGTTGGTTAGTTAGGGTTGCGTGATACAATAGAATAGAATAGAGTAGAGTAGAATAGAATAGAATAGAATAGAGTAGAGTAGAGTAGAATAGAATAGAGTAGAATAGAATAGAATAGAATAGAATTAACCAGGTTGGAAAAGACCTTCAAGATTATCAAGTCCAATCTATCACCCTCCTCCCTCCAGCCTGAGCAGTCCCAGCCCTCTCATCCTCTCCTCACACAAGAGGTGCTCCTGTCACTTCATCACCTTCATGGCCCTTCACTGGACCCTTTCCAGTAGGGCTATGTCTCTCTTGGGCTGGGGAAGCCCAGAACTGGACACAGTACTCACAGCATCACAGAATCAACCAGGTTGGAAAGGACCTCAGAGATCATCAAGTCCAACCTGTGACCTAACACCCAGCACCTGACAACTAAAGCCTGGCTCCAAGTGCCACATCCAATCCCCTCTTGAACACCTCCAGGGATGGGGACTCCACCACCTCCCTGGGCAGCACATCCCAATGGCCAATCTCTCTTGCTGGGCAGAACTTTCTCCTCACCTCCAGCCTAACCCCCCCCTGGTGTTTCTTCCTGACATAGAGGTGATGTTTCCTTCAGGGGATCAGTACATTTCTGCCTGCTTTCCTTCCTGTGCTGTGCCAGCCAACTGAAACCCTAGCAAGAGGCAGGAAATACTCAGTCTGAGCTGGTTTGGAAGGAGTCTGTTATAAAGAAACACCAGCCTTGTTCTCCAGGGCTTCTCCACCAGCTTCATTACTCTTCCCTTGACCCACTCCAGCCCACTTCCAACCTGGCTGATTCTATGATGCCTTTCTCCAAGCAACCATGAACACCCCTGTGGCTTGTGTGCAGTGAAGGTCATCTTCCTCTGCTTGCCCACTGCTTCAGCAGGGTCACTTGGTTGGTTAGGTGAAGGGCACAAAGGTCTCCCACTCCCTGCAGCAGGCACCAGTGCCTTCTCCCCTGCCTCCAGCTGAGATGCAGTCTTCCCACACCTGTGTGCATCAGGGGGTTGGAATGGGCAGGCACATCCCCCAGGGCAGCTGAGCTGTCTGTAATCTCAGCAAAGATTCAGCAAATGGAGGCTTGCTGCGAGTCCCAGGTGACAGAATCACACTTACAGACTGCTTGTGAGGGGAAGGACAAGCACAGCAAGCAATAAAACCTTCCCCCCCCTGCCCCACAGCAATGGCTGGGGCTGCAAAATGAAATCAGTGCCTCTGAACAGACTGCACAGACCTCAGAGCTACTGGAATGGAAGCTGCTGTGCTCAAAGAGATAAAGAGGATCTCCACATCTGCCAGGCAATGCAGCACACCTTCCTAAAGGTGCCTCATCATCTCTGGCCAGAGCTTCCTTCAGCATTGCTGGAGGCCTGTGGGGAGTTTACTGTGTCCAGTTCTGGGCCCCTCAGGTTAGGAAGGACATTGAGAGACTTGAAGGTGTCCAGAGAAGGGCAACAAGGCTGGGGAGGGGTCTGGAGCACAGCCCTGTGAGGAGAGGCTGAGGGAGCTGGGGTTGCTTAGCCTGCAGAAGAGGAGGCTCAGGGGAGACCTTCTTGCTCTCTCCAACTCCCTGAAGGGAGGTTGTAGCCAGGTGGGGGTTGGTCTCTTCTCCCAGGCATCCAGCACCAGAACAAGAGGACACAGTCTCAAGCTGCACCAGGGGAGGTTTAGACTCGAGGTGAGGAGAAAGTTCTTCACCGAGCGAGTCGTTCGTCATTGGGATGTGCTGCCCAGGGAGGTGGTGGAGTCCCCATCCCTGGAGGTGTTCAAGAGGGGATTGGATGTGGCACTTGGTGCCATGGTTTAGTCATGAGGTCTGTGGTGACAGGTTGGACTTGATGATCCTTGGGGTCTCTTCCAACCTTAGTTATACTGTGAGACTGTGAGTTCTGGTGCTAGCAAATTAAGATCTTTGTAATGAGCAGTGAGTGGGCACACCCCACCCTCCCTAAGCAGCTCCCACAGCAGCCCAGGCCTCTCCAAAGAGCACCAAAGGAGCTGAGATGGTTAAGAAGCATTTTGTCATTCAATTGCTTTGTTACATCCAGCCTAAGGCCCTGAGCAGTCCCAAAACATAAGGGGATGAGAACCTGCCTTAGAGTTTTATCTCCCCCTTATATCCAGTTCCAGCTGTCAAAGTGGCCTGGGTCCAGTGAGCCCAGGCAGCCTTTTAGAGTAGAGTAGAGTAGAGTAGAATAGAATAGAATAGAATAGAATAGAATAGAATAGAATAGAATAGAATAGAATAGAATAGAATAGGACCAGGTTGGAAAAGACCTTTGAGATCATCAAGTCCAACCTATCACCCAGCACCATCTAATCAACTCAACCATGGCACCAAGTGCCTCATCCAGGCTCTTCCTAAACACCTCCAGGGATGCTGACTCCACCACCTCCCTGGGCAGCACATCCCAATGGCCAATTACTCTTCACACTCTCACAGTATCACTAAGGTTGGAAGAGACCTTGAGGATCATCGAGTCCAACCTGTCTCCACAGGTTCTCTTGCTGGGAAGAACGTTCCCCTCACCTCCAGCCTAAACTTCCCCTGGCACAACTTGAGACTTTGTCCTCTTGTTCTGGTGCTGGTTGCCTGGGAGAAGAGACCAACCCCCACCTGGCTACAACCTCCCTTCAGGGAGTTGGAGAGAGCAAGAAGGTCTCCCCTGAGCCTCCTCTTCTGCAGGCTAAGCAACCCCAGCTCCCTCAGCCTCTCCTCACAGGGCTGTGCTCCAGACCCCTCCCCAGCTTTGTTGCCCTTCTCTGGACACCTTCCAGCATCTCAACAGCTTTCCTAAATGGAGGAGCCCAGAACTGGACACAAGACTCAAGGTGCTGAGCACAGGGCAGAATGACTTCCCTGCTCCTGCTGGCCACACTGTTCCTGATGCAGGCCAGGATGCCCTTGGCCTTCTTGGCCCCCTGGGCACACTGCAGGCTCATGTTCAGCTGCTGTCACCCAGCACCCCCAGGTCCCTCTCTGTTTGACAGCTCTCAGCCACTCTGAGCCCAGCCTGTAGCTCTGTATGGGGTTGCTGTGGCCAATGTGTAGAACCTGGGCATAGGGTCTGTTGAAGAGGGCTGGGGAGGAGCAGCTGAGGGAGCTGAGGGTGTTCAGTGTGGAGCAGAGGAGGCTGAGGGAGACCTCCTTGCTCTCTGCAGCTCCCTGAGAGGAGGCTGCAGTTAGCTGGGGCTTGGGCTCTGCTCCCTAGTCTCAGGTGATAGAAGGAGAAGAGCTGGCTTGAAATTGTGCCAGGGGAGGCTTAGGTTGGAGATGAGGAAAAGTTTCTTTGCTGCAGGAGTGGTCAGGGCCTGGCAGAGGCTGCCCAGGGAGGTGGTGGAGTCCCCATGGCTGGAGGTGTTGCAGAACCCTGTGGCCATGGCAGCTGGAGCCATGGTTTGGTTTGGGCCTTGATGTTGGACTGGGTGATCCTGGAGGGCTTTCAAAGCAAACCAGCTGTATGGTTCTGTGAAAACAGAGCCAGACAAGCCAGGCCATGGGGTCCTGCCCACCTCCAACACAAGCACTCCACAAATTCTTCTCCCTAAGAATGGATTTAATCCATTCCACACCACAGTAGTTTCCTAAACTGGAGCCTGTGCTGTTCCTTGCAAACCTGCAACGTCCTGGGACTTAAAGGCCTCCTCTGCTCCTCTGCCCTGCATCAAGACAGCTTCAGAGTATTTCCTGCTCACCAGAACTTCATCAGAACTAATGGAAAGGAGCCTGAACTGTCTCAAAACCTTTATCAGACAGGCAGGGCTTGAGAGCTGCAAAACATCAGGAGGTGAAGTCAGTTTAACTCAACAGCTGCTGCCAGCCTACAGTTCCCCTCAGCAATCACATTTCATCCCTTCACCCCAAGGGAACTGCACTGATTTACAGCAGCACTCTGAATTAAAACCTTGGCATTGTTCTCTTGCCTTCTTCCTCAGCACAGAGGTGATGCTCTCTGCCTGAAATACAGCCTGTATCTTTCTGAGATCCAAAGACACTTCCCTCCATTGAGATACACTGAGTTTAGTTTCAGGTTGCATCTCCCCAGGTGCCTACTGAGCTCTTGATCTGCCTGAAAAAAGCATCCAGTGTCACTTAAATCATATCAGCTCCAGGATCCCTACTCTCATCCTGTCTCCAGGGAAATTTTACAAGGGAAGAGTCAAAACTTTATATCCAACCTCAGGAAGTACAACAAAGCCAAGGACCAGGTCCTGCAGCTGGGTCAGGGCAATCCCCAGCACCAATCCAGGCTGGGTGAGGAGTGGCTCCAGAGCAGGCTGCAGGAGAAGGCCTTGGGGGGGGTCAGGTGGTGACAAACTCCCCAGGAGCCAGCACTGGGCCCTGGCAGCCCAGAGCCAGCTGAGTGCTGAGCTGCAGCCAGAGCAGGGAGACAGCCCAGAACTGGACACAGGACTCAAGGTGTGGCCTAAGCAGTGCTGAGCACAGGGCACAATGACTTCCCTGCTCCTGCTGGCCACACTGTTCCTGATGCAGCCCAGGATGCCCTTGGCCTTCTTGGCCCCCTGGGCACACTGCTGGCTCACATACAGCCAGCTGTCAATCAGCACCCCCAGGTCCCTCTCTGCCTGGCTGCTCTCAGCCACTCTGCCCCCAGCCTGTAGCTCTGCCTGGGGTTGCTGTGGCCAAAGTGCAGCCCCTGGCACTTGGACTTGTTGAATGCCATCCTGTTGGCCTCTGCCCATCTGTCCAGTGGGTCGAGGTCCCTCTGCAGAGCCCTTCAGCCCTCTAACTGACCAACATCTGCCCCCAGCTTGGTGTCATCTGCAAATGTGCTGATGACTGACTCAGTGTCCTCATCCAGATCATCAATGAAGATATTACAGAGCATGGGGCCCAGCACTGATCCCTGGGGCACACCACTGGTGCCTGGCTGCCAGCTAGCTGTGGCACCATTCACCACCACTCTCTGGGCTCAGCCTGCTGCCAGTTCCTAATCCAGAATGATGATCTAGGACACTACCTCTTTCTAGGGTGCATCCATATTTAGTCTTCCATCCATCTGAAATCCATTAGTACATTACAAGTGCAATACAAGTCCAGTGGGGGGTTGGTCACCAGTGGTGTTTCCCAGAGCTCTGCACTGGGGCCAGTTCTCTTTAATGCCTTTATCAATGATCTGGATCAGGGACTTGAGGCAACCTCAGTCACTTTGCAGCTGGCACTAAATCACATGACAGTGTTGATCTGCTTGTGGGTAGGAAGGCTCTGCAGAGGGACCTGGATAGGCTGGGTCAGTGGGCCAAGGCAAGTGGGATGAGATTCAATAAGGCCAAGTCCTGCACTTGGGTCATAACAGCCCCATGAATGCTCCAGGCTTGGGTGAGAATGGATGGAAAGCTGCCCAGCAGAGAAGGACCTGAGGGTGCTGATCAACAGCTGTCTGAGCATGAGCCCAGTGTGTGCCCTCCTGCCAAAGAAGGCCACCAGCAGCCTGGCCTGGAGCAGCAACAGTGTGGGCAGCAGGAGTAGGGCAGGGACTGTGCCCCCATAGTGGGCACTGGTGAGGCCACACCTGGAGTACTGGGCTTGGTTTTGGGGCCCACACTCTAAGAGCAACATTGAGGTGTGGCAGGAGGTTCAGAGAAGGGCCACAGAGCTGGGGAAGGTGTGGACTAACCAGTGCTCAGCACAGGGCAGAATGACTTCCCTACCTCTGCTGGCCACACTGCTCCTGATGCAGGCCAGGAGGTCATTGGCCTTTCCAACCTTACTGATTCTTGGCCCCCCGGGCACACTGCAGGCTCATGTTCAGCTGCTGTCAACCAGCACCCCCAGGTCCCTCTCTGCCTGGCTGCTCTCAGCCACTCTGACCCCAGCCTGTAGCTCTGCCTGGGGTTGCTGTGGCCAATGTGCAGAACCTGGCACTTGGATGTGTGCAATCTCCTGCCCTTGGCCTCTGTCCTTCTGTCCAGCCTGTCCAGGTCCCTCTGCAGAGCTCTCCTACCCTCCAAGAGGGTATGCAGGGAATCCATGCAGGGGTGGGCCAGCCTCAGAAGTGTTCTGTCTTTAGCATGGCTCAGCTTGAAGAACAGGAAGCCAATATGAGGAACAAAGCATTTTTGTCTGATCCAATCTTTAGTCCTCTCCACAATCACTTTGGAGAGTGGCTTTTAAAAGCATGGAATGGATGGAGCTGCACAGCTCTTGACAGATTTCACCCCTCAGTGCTCCAGATCCATCACTCAGAAGCTACACTCAATACACATTACCACAGAGCTGGTGCTGTGCCTCATGGAAGCAGGCTCCCTGGTGACCTGGCTGCTCAGGGTGGCAGCTGGATGACACAGGGAGGACAGCATCTGGGATTGCAGGGGTTGGTTTTTACCTTTGGCATGAGAAATACACAGACACACACACAAAAATCTCCTCTGAGTGTTACAGGAGCTCTGGGGAACACAAGTGGAGCAAGAAAAGCTGGCAACAGAGCAGGTAGCTCTCTGCTCCAGCAGGGCAGCAGAGGGGACTCTGCCCCTGGGCTCTGCTCTGCTCTGCTCAGACCTCACCTCCAACCCTGCCTCCAGCTCTGCTGTCCCCAGCAGAAGGAGGACACAGAGCTGCTGGAGAGAGTGCAGAGGAGGCCACAGAGATGCTCCAAGGGCTGAAGCAGCTCTGCTGTGAGCACAGGCTGAGGGAGCTGGGGCTGTGCAGCGTGCAGAGGAGAAGGCTCCAGGGGGACCTCAGAGCTGCTGCCAGGACCTGAAGGGATCCTGCAGGAAGGCTGCAGAGAGACTGTTTGCAAAGGCCTGCAGGGACAGGGCCAGGGGCAGTGGTTTGAAAACAGAGAAGAGCACATTGAGATTGGATGTGAGGAACAAGTTCTGCACCAGGAGGCTGCTGGAACACTGCAGCAGGTTGCCCAGGGAGGTGCTTGAGGCTCCATCCCTGTTCAGAAGGGGCTGTGGGGATAGGCCCTGGGGCAGTGGTTTGAACCTGGAGCAGGGCAGAGTTAGGTTGGACATGAGGAGGAAGCTCTGCACAGGGAGGCTGGGGAGACACTGGCACAGGCTGCCCAGGGATGGGGTTGAGGCTCTGTCCCTGGGGACACTGAAGCTCAGCCTGGCTGTGTCCCTGTGCAGCCTGCTGGAGCTGGAGCTGTCCCTGCTGCCTGCAGGGGCTTGGCCAAGCTGCCCTTGGAGGCAGGTATTGAACTGCAGCTCTGAGGTCTCCCTGCAGCCTTCTCTTCTCCAGGCTGAACAGATCCAACACTCCCAGCCTCTCCCCATAGCAGAGGTGCTCCAGCCTCTGATCATCTCTGTGGCCTCCTCTGGACCCAGTCCAACAGTTCCAGGCCCTTCTTGTGCTGGGGGCAGCAGAACTACAAACAGTGCTGCAGGTGAGGTCTCACCAGAGCGAAGCAGAGGGGCAGAATCACCTCCAGCATCCTGCAGGTCACACTTCTCTAGGTGCAGAGCAAGGTTGTTTCAGTTTGGGGGTGACATCAGCTTCCCAAGAGTCCTTCAGCAGCACTTTCAGCAGGGCTATAGGTCTAGGCATGCACCTGGGCAGGAAGAATAAACTGCAGCAGGACAGGCTGGGAGGGGATCTGCTGGAGAGCAGCCCCAAGGAGAAGGAGCTGGGAGTGCTGGGGGGCAGCAAGTTCTGCATGGGACAGCAATGTGCCCTGGGGGCCAAGAAGGCCAAGGGGGTCCTGGGGGGCATGCAGAGGAGTGTGTCCAGCAGAGCCAGGGAGGTTCTCCTCCCCCTCTGCTCTGCCCTGCTGAGACCTCACCTGGAATCTTGCATCCAGCTCTGGGCTGCCCAGCTCAGGAGGGACAGGGATCTGCTGGAGAGAGTCCAAGGGAGGGCAATGAGGATGCTGAAGGGACTGCAGCACTGCCTGGGGAGGAGAGGCTGAGAGCCCTGGGGCTGTTCAGTCTGCAGAGGAGAAGGCTGAGAGGGATCTGATCAATGTCTATCAATAGCTGAGGGCTGGGGGTCAGGAGGGAGGGCACAGGGCCAGGCTCAGCTCACTGTGCCCTGGGATAGGCCAAGGGACAATGGATGGAAACTGCAGCACAGGAGGTTCCAGCTCAGCATGAGGAGGAACTTCTGCACTGTGAGGGTCCCAGAGGCCTGGAGCAGGCTGCCCAGAGAGGTTGTGGAGTCTCCTTCTGTGGAGCCTTTGCAGCCCTGTCTGGATGTGTTCCTGTGTGCCCTGTGCTGGGTTCTCTGCTCCTGCTCTGGCAGGGGCTTGGACTGGCAGATCTCTTTGGGTCCCTTCCAATCCCTGACACCCTGTGAGCTGTGAGATTCTTCAGCTATTTCAGTAATGGTGACCTTAGCCCCTGGCAGCTTCCCTCCTGCAGAACCCTGGACTGTGGTTAAACAGTGGCTCAGGAGTCACAGGCTGACTGCCTCAGTTTGCAAGGCTGGAGGATTCATTCTCCTAATATCTGAAAACAAAAGGCTGGCTGAGAGTGAAGAACAACAAAGGAGCTGATAAGAAGCCTTTATGGATGGAGATCTGGCAATGAATCCAAGCAGCTACCTTAAACCCCACTTGAAACAGAGCTGCAGTGTTGTGTGCAGCTTTAGAGAGAGAGAGAAATTCTCCTTCCTGAGTGTGGGGATGTGCTCCCCCCTGGGCTGCCAGGCCCTGGCTGATTTCCTCTCCAGCTGAAACCCTGAAACATGACTTTAATATGCACAGAGATGCTTCTGTGGTTAAAAAAATTAAACTCCATTTAGGTGAGAGAAGATTTTCATGCTGGGCTTTGCCTTCAGCTGAGCACACAAAGCAGAAACCAATTAAGCTGATTTAGTGCCATCAAAATGATCTTCATCCTCAGCTGTTTTGCACAGCTGAGTGTCTTCAGGCAGTCTGAGTGGGGAAGTGAGGAGGAATGAGGAGAGTTCAGGCTGGGAGAGATGGAGCTGTTCAGCCTGGTGAAGGCTCCAGGGAGACCTTGGAGCAGCCTTCCACACCTGAAGGGGGGCTGAAAAAAAGCTGGGGAGGGACTTTCTATCAGGGCTTGTAGAGACAGTATGAAAGGGAAGGGATTGAAGTTGAGGAGGAGAGATTTAGACTGGAGATGAAGAAGAAATTCTTTACAGGGAGGGTGGTGAGACTCTGGCACAGGCTGCCCAGGGAGGCTGTGGCTGTCCCCTCCCTGGAGGTGTTCAGGGCCAGGCTGGATGAGGCCCTGAGCAGCCTGTGCTGGTGGGAGGTGTCCCTGCCCAGAGCAGGGAGCTAGGAACTGGATGAGCTTTGAGACCCCTTCCAACCCAACCCATCCTGTGAATCTGTGAATAGGGATACAGAGGAACCTAGAGTGGGATGAGTCTTTGATATGTCTGAATACACCAAATAAAGTCAAACTTGTAACTGCATTTAGAGTTTCAGTTGCATAAATTCATGGGGACTGAGTTCAATCATAGATCCAGAGAATTGTCAGGGCTGGAAGGGACCTCAAGGCTCAGCCAGCTCCAACCCCCTGCCATGGGCAGGGACACCTCACACCACAGCAGGTTGCTCACAGCCACCTCCAGCCTGGCTGCAAACACCTCCAGGCAGGAGGCTTCCACCACCTCCCTGGGCAACCTGTGCCAGGCTCTCACCACCCTCATGGGCAACAACTTCTTCCTCACAGCCAATCTCAATCTCCCCACTTCTAGTTTTGCTCCATCTCCCCCAGCCCTATCCCTCCCTGACACCCTCCAAAGTCCCTCCCCAGCTTTCTTGCAGCCCCCTGCAGATCCTGGAAGGCCACAATGAGGTCTCCTGGGAGCCTTCTCCTCTCCAGCCTGCACAACCCCAACTCCCTCAGTCTGTCCTCACAGCAGAGCAGCTCCAGCCCTCTGCTCCTCCTCGTGGCCCTGCTCTGGACACCTTCCAGCCCCTCCAGAGTCTTCCTGGCACAGAGGCTCCAGAGCTGGACCCAGATCAACTCCTGGCAGTCTGTTACAAGGCCAAGTGAGGTCCCAGAGATGTCAGAAGATCTGGCTTTGGGCCATTGCTCTCAAATCAAGAGCAGCAGTTGTATTCCTGTGTCAAGTTTTGCAGAGTGCTCATTGAATGTTGTTGCTGTTTGCATTGCATCCCCTGCTGAGGTGGATCCCTGGTGGTGCTCAGATGCTGGTTAGCAGAACAGGGCCTGAGTACACAGGATCAGTCATCTCACCAGCAAACATCCACAGCATCACTGGGGAGGGTGGACAAGGACACAGCTGTGTTAGCTCCTCAGAGACACACTTAAAGAATCAGATTCATCCCTTTGCCAGTCTTTTAGAGGAGAGGAATGTTAATGAGTGGTACAGGACCCCAGAGTGCCAGGCTGGAGGGGACCCCAGGCTCCTCTGCCCCAAGCTTTGCAGGTGATGGTGCAGCTGGGATGAGCTGGCCCAGCACCCTGGCAAGCTGAGCCTGCAGCCTGTCCCATGCAGGGGACTCCACTGCTGCCCCTGGGAGCTGAGCCCAGGTCTGGGCTCCTCAGGTTAGGAAGGACATTGAGAGACTTGAAGGTGTCCAGAGAAGGGCAACAAGGCTGGGGAGGGGTCTGGGGCACAGCCCTGTGAGGAGAGGCTGAGGGAGCTGGGGTTGCTTAGCCTGGAGAAGAGGAGACTCAGGGGTGACCTTATTGCTCTTTACAACTCCCTGAAGGGAGGTTGTAGCCGGGTGGGGGTTGGTCTCTTCTCCCAGGCAGCCAGCACCAGAACAAGAGGACACAGTCTCAAGCTGTGCCAGGGGAGGTTCAGGCTGATCTTAGAAGAAGTTCTTCACAGAGAGATTGGCTTTGGGATGTGCTGCCCAGGGAGGGGGTGGGGCTGATGTCCCTGGAGGTGTTTAAGAAGGGACTGGATGAGGCCCTTGGTGCCATGGGCTGGTTGATTAGTTAGGGCTGGGTGATCAGTTGGACTTGATGGTCTTGGAGGCCTCTTCCCATCTGCTTGATTCTCTGACAATATTTTGGTAATGTAAAGCTGTACCAGGGACTTTGGTTGGGCTCTGGGATTTTCTGGGGGCTTATTTGCTGCTGTTGTTCTGATCCTGGTGGCTAAACTCTCAGCAGCATGAGTGAGAAGCTTTGCAGGATGCAGTCATTGTTAGGTGCCACTGGGTTTAAAATAGCTGCACCTGTCCCTTGCAGTAAGACTGCATTTTACACCAGTACACCAGAATCCACTCCATGCACTCCTATCCAGCCTGGCCTCCTCCCTAAGGAGAAAGCCAGCCCCTGCACATCTGCAGAGCAGCAGTCAAGTTTCTAGGCTACCAGTTCTAGTCACAGAGTCCAAAACCTCAGCACCCTCTGCTTTTTGACACACCTGCTGGGGGTGAAGGGTTCTGGTCACAGGAGAACTGGGGAGGGGAGAGAGACTGGAGAGGGGAGGGGAGGGGAGAGAAAAGGAGGGGAGAGAAAAGGAGAGAAAGGGAAGGTAAGGTTTGGGAAGGTTTGGGAAGGTCTGGGAAGGGAAGGGAAGGTTTGGGAAGGGAAGGTTTGGGAAGGTTTGGGAAGGTTTGGGAAGGGAAGGTTTGGGAAGGGAAGGGAGAGAAGTGGAGGGGAGGGGAGAGGAGGGGAGAGAAAGGGAGGGGAGAAGAAAGAGGATAAAGGGAGGGGAGAGGTTTGGAGAGGAGAGGGGAGGGGAGGTTCAGAGAGGAGAGGAGAGGTTCAGAGAGGAGAGGTTCAGAGAGGTTTGGAGAGGAGAGGTTCGGAGAGGAGAGGTTCAGAGAGGAGAGGAGAGGAGAGGTTCAGAGAGGAGAGGAGAGGGGAGGTTCAGAGAGGAGAGGTTCAGAGAGGAGAGGGGAGGAGAGGTTCAGAGAGGAGAGGGGAGGGGAGGTTCAGAGAGGAGAGGGGAGGGGAGGTTCAGAGAGGAGAGGTTCAGAGAGGAGAGGGGAGGAGAGGTTCAGAGAGGAGAGGGGAGGGGAGGTTCAGAGAGGAGAGGGGAGGGGAGGTTCAGAGAGGAGAGGTTCAGAGAGGTTCGGAGAGGAGAGGAGAGGTTCAGAGAGGAGAGGTTCGGAGAGGAGAGGTTCGGAGAGGAGAGGAGAGGAGAGGAAGAGAGAAAAAGGGAGGGGAGAGGAGGTGGGAGAAGAGGAGGGGAGGGGAGGGGAGGGGAGGGGAGAGGAAAGGAGAGAATGGGAGGGGAGAGCAGAGGAAGGTAGGGGAGAGGAGGGGAGGGTAAGGCAGGCATTTCACAGCTCAGAATGGGTTTGTGTCAGATGTGAGCCCCAGAAGTGGAAGAGCAGGGCTGCTTTCAGCACAGTATCAGGTACCTGAGGAGCAGCACCCTCCTCCTATGATGTTCCTTCTCTACACAGTCCTGCTTAGTGCAGGAAACGCCAAGGACATTTTGAGGGAAGCTGGGGAGGTGGAGGGGAAGAGGAGGGGGTTGAGAATTTCTTTTGGGCCTGGGTGGGTGTGGCTTTGGGGCTTTGGGGCTTTGGGGCTGTTTGTTTTGTCTGCCTTTTAACATAATAATGATGATGATGTGTTTGATTCCAGGAGGCAGAGCCTGGAACCTGACTGCAAATGGGAGCTGGGACCCCACCGCAGACCTCCGAGCTCGCCAGCGTGGAAGAACAGAGGTGGGCACACAGAAGGTGGTGGTGCTCCAGCCCTGTGCATCTCCATCCAGGAAGGGCCCAGGGTCCCACCTCTCTCTGCTCCACCCTTTGCAAAAGCTGAAGGCAGAGTGTTTAAATAGCATGGAGTGAGGAAACTTCAGCAAAGCAAATCGTCTGAGCCACAGGCTTTGAATCCCGGCTTCAGCTGAGCCTGGGCAACTTCAGGGCTTGCAAATGAAGCACACAGCCAAGCACACAGCCCCCAGGGACTCCCTCTAGGCACCACTTCAGCACTGATTTGTTTTGTTGCCCTTTGTTGTTCAAGCCCTTTCCCTGCTTCACGCTTGGCTTTCAACCTGCTTCTTTCCCAAGCTGCCTCCTGAACACCTCCAGGGATGGTGACTCCACCACCTCCCTGGGCAGCACATCCCAATGGGCAATCTCTCTCTGTGTAGAATTTCTTCCTACCCTCCAGCCTAAACCTCCCCTGGCACAGCCTGAGACTGTGTCCTCTTGTTCTGATGCTGGCTGCCTGGGAGAAGAGCCCAACCCCCACCTGGCTCCAACCTCCCTTCAGGGAGTTGGAGAGAGCAAGAAGGTCTCCCCTGAGCCTCCTCTTCTGCAGGCTAAGCAACCCCAGCTCCCTCAGCCTCTCCTCCCAGGGCTGTGCTCCAGACCCCTCCCCAGCTTTGTTGCCCTTCTCTGGACACCTTCCAGCAGCTCAACATCTTTCCTAACCTGAGGGGCCCAGAACTGAACACAGGACTCAAGGTGTGGCCTAACCAGTGCAGTGTACAGGGGCAGAATGACCTCCCTGCTCCTGCTGGCCACACTGTTCCTGATGCAGGCCAGGATGCCATTGGCCTTCTTGGCCCCCTGGGCACACTGCAGGCTCATGTTCAGTCTACCGTCGACCAGCACCCCCAGGTCCCTCTCTGCCTGGCTGCTCTCAGCCACTCTGACCCCAGCCTGTAGCACTGCCTGGGGTTGCTGTGGCCAATGTGCAGCACCTGGCACTTGGATGTGTTCAATCTCCTGCCCTTGGCCTCTGCCCATCTGCCCAGCCTGGCAAGGTCCCTCTGGAAAGGACAAAGGAAACAGCCTGGACTAGAAACAAAGCAAAATGAAATTCTCCATGAGAAGGCATCCTTCAAAAGCTGCAGTTGTAGCCAAAGGAAGAAACCAAGAGTGTGCTAAAAGTGAAAATACAGTAAAGCAGCATGCCTGTAAGAGAGAGCTTGAGAAACAAGTGAAAGGAGTAACAAAGAAATAACTGAATAGATTCTTTCTACAAGCACAGCAGCAGCAGCAGCCCTGCCAGGCAGCCCCCAGCATCTAATGGTGCTAGGAGCTGTGGTTTAACCCCAGCCAGCAGCTCAGCACCACACAGGCACTCACTCACTAATGAGAAGTAAAATAACAGAGCAACAAACCCCATGAAGGGAAAGTGATGCAAATGAAAGCAGTTCCTCACCAGCAGCCTGTCCCTGAGCAGTGGCCCTCCCCCCAGCCTGTCCCCCCAGCTTATTGCTGCCCACGGCATCCTGTGGTATGGAATAGCCCTTTGGGCAGCTGGGGGCAGCTCTCCCAACAAACCATCATGGAATTGTTTGGTTTGGCAAAGTGCTCTGAGCCCACCCAGTCCAACAACCAAACCAGCACCACCATGGCCATTAAACCATGGCCCCAGGTGCTATGTCCACACGTTTCTTGAACACCTCCAGGGACAGTGTCCTTCCCCAGCTCCTTGTGACTTGGTGTGCAGTCACTGGTGAGGAGCAGAGAGGCCTTGACTCTGCCAGCACTGCTCAGTGCTACCTAAACCAGCCCTGAGTTATCAACAGTTATCAGCTAACTGAGTTATCAACAGTTATCAACTGAGTTATCAACAGTGATCAACTAACTGAGTTATCAACAGTTATCAACTGAGTCATCAACAGTTATCAACTAACTGAGTTATCAACAGTTATCAACTGAGTCATCAACAGTTATCAACTGAGTCATCAACAGTTATCAACTAACTGAGTTATCAACAGTTATCAACTAACTGAGTTATCAACAGTTATCAGCTAACTGAGTTATCAACAGTTTCCAGAACAAACCCAAACAGAATCACAACAACATTCAGGTAGGAAGAGACCCTCAGGATCACCAAGTCCAACCCAGTGCCCTACTCTACAAGGCTCACCCTAAACCATAGCCCCAAGCACCACATCTAAGCCACCTTTAAACACATCCAGGGCTGGGGACTCAGCCACCTCCCAAATCAGACTGTGAAGAAAATTCTCTCCAGCCCAGCTCAAAGCAGCCCAGGACAAGCAACATAAAATTCAAGAGAGGACAAGAGCAGTGCAGAGCAACCAAAGTCTCACAGTCTCACAGTATAACTAAGGTTGGAAGAGACCCCAAGGATCATCAAGTCCAACCTGTCACACAGACCTCATGACTAGACCATGGCACCAAGTGCCACATCCAGTCTCCCCTTGAACACCTCCAGGGATGGGGACTCCACCACCTCCCTGGGCAGCACATCCCAATGGGCAATGACTCTCTCTGTGTAGAACTTCTTCCTAACCTCCAGCCTAAACCTCCCCTGGCTCAGCCTGAGACTGTGTCCTCTTGTTCTGGTGCTGGGTGCCTGGGAGAAGAGACCAACCCCCACCTGGCTACAACCTCCCTTCAGGGAGCTGGAGAGAGCAAGACCCTGAGCCTCCTCTTCTCCAGGCTAAGCAACCCCAGCTCCCTCAGCCTCTCCTCACAAGGCTGTGCTCAAGGCCTCTCCCCAGCCTTGTTGCCCTTCTCTGGACACCTTCAAGTCTCTCAATGTCCTTCTTAAACTGAGGGGCCCAGAACTGGACACAGGACTCAAGGTGTGGCCTAACCAATGCAGAGCACAGGGCACAATGACTTCCCTGCTCCTGCTGGCCACACTGTTCCTGATGCAGGCCAGGATGCCCTTGGCCTTCTTGGCCACCTGGGCACACTGCTGGCTCATGTTCAGGCAGCTGTCAATCAGCACCCCCAGGTCCCTCTCTGTTTGGCAGCTCTCAGCCACTCTGCCCCCAGCCTGTAGCTCTGCCTGGGGTTGCTGTGGCCAAAGTGCAGCCCCTGGCACTTGGACTTGTTGAATGCCATCCAGCTGGCTGTGGCACCATTCACCACCACTCTCTGGGCTCAGCCTCCAGCCAGTTCCTAACCCAGCTCAGAGTGCTGCTGTCCAAGCCAGGGGCTGACAGCTTAGCCAGCAGTTTGCTGTGGGGGATGGTGGCAAAGGCCTTGCTGCAGCCCCGGCAGAGCACATCCACAGCCTGCCCCACATCCACCAGGCAGTCACCTGATCATAGAAGGAGATCAGGTTGGAGAGGCAGGACCTGCCCTTCCTGAATCCCTGCTGGCTGGGCCTGAGCCCTTGGCCACCCTTCAGGTGCAGTTATTGCCCCCAGGATAATCTGCTCCATCACTTTCCCTGGCACTGAGGTCAGGCTGCCAGGCCTGGAGCTTCCAGGTTCCTCCATCCGTCCCTTCTTGTGGATGGGGACCACCTTGGCCAGTTTCAGTCACCTGGGACCTCTCCAGGGAGCCAGGACTGGAGGAAAATGATGGAGAGAGGCTTGGCAGCTCATCTGCCAGCTCTCTCAGCACTCTAGGATGGATCCCATCCGGTCCCACGGACTTGTGAGTGTCCAAGTGGCTCAGCAGGTCCCCAGCTAATTCCTCATGGATTTCCAGGGCACTACACTGCTCCCCAACCCTATCACCCAGCTCAGGAGCCACTGGTCCTGAACTCCTGCCTTGCTGTTAGACATTGAGGCAAAGAAGGTGTTCAGGACCTCAGCCTTTGCCTTGTCTTCAGTCACAGTGTTCCCCTCCAGGTCCAACAAGGAGTGCAGGTTCCTCTTGCCCTTCTCTTTAGTGTTGATATATTTGTAACAATGCTTTTTATTGTCTTTCACAGAGGTGTGATTACTTGAATTACTATTCACTGCAGGACCAGGTGGGAAGATCTTTCTATGCTCCTCCTTACCTTCCTGAAACTGAAGGGACTTCAAAACACTGGATGGATGGATTGGCAAAGCACATGGTGGTTGTCAAAGGTCAGGACTGGGCCAGCCTCCAAAGGAGAAGCAGAGGTTCTCTATGACCCCCTCCTGCATCTCAAAGGGAAGACAAAGGGAATAAGATGGTTTGTGAGAGAAAATGCAAACTGTTTTAATGAGAATAGTAACAATAAAATGCACACAAAGATGTACACAGCAACATCAAACCCAACCCTCCCAGTGGCAATGATGCCACTGCCACCACAGATGCTGGGCAGTGACACCGGGGAAGCTCCAAACTGCAGCAGCCAGGAACCATATTCAGGAGCTGGATTCTGAGTCTGGTTTCAGGAACACAAGGATTAGGATTAAAGAGAGGAGGGACAGAGTCCTCCTGAGACAGGAATCGAGAGAGGTTTTCCTCCCTCTCTACTCTGCCCTGCTGAGGCCACATCTGGAATCTTGTGTCCAGTTCTGGGGCCCTCAGCTCAAGAAGGAGCTCAGGGAACTGCTTGAGAGAGTCCAGCACAGAGCCACAGAGCTGCTGCAGGCAGTGGAAGATCTTCCTGATGAGGAGAGCCTGAGGGAGCTGAGGGCTCTGGAGCTTGCAGAGGAGCAGCCTGAGAGGTGAGCTCCTTGCTGCTGCTAAAGCTGTGCAGGGTGAGTGCCCAGAGGCTGGAGCCAGGCTCTGCTGGGGGATGCCCAAGGCCAGCACAAGGGGCAGTGGTGGAAGCTGAGGCAGAGGAAGTGCCATGGGAACAGAGTGCAAATTCATTTCAAAGGTGTCAGGCATTGGCCTGCCTGTCTGTAGAGGAGATGTTGTGCCCTAGGATCAGCACTACCAGAACAGAAAGCATGAAATAAAATAAAACTGAATAAATTAACATAGAACTAAATAAATAATCACAGGTCATCAGTGACAGGACAAGGGGGAAGGGCCTCAAGCTGCAGCTGGGCAGGGTTAGACTGTGCAGTAGGAAACATTTTTCCCCATCAAGAGTGGTCAGGGACTGGAATGTGCTGCCCAGGGAGGTGGGGGAGTCCCCAAGCCTGGATGTGTTTCAAGGTGGTTTGGATGTGGTGCTTGGGGCTCTGCTTTAGGGTGACCCTTGCAGAGTAGGGCTCTGTGTTGGACTTGGTGATCCTGAGGCTCCTGTCCAACCTGAATGTTTCTGTGGTGCTGTGAAAGAGCTGCATTGATGTTGCAGCTACACATTGAATGAGCTGTGGCCTACAGCATGGCTGGAGATACTAAGAGGGAAAATGAGTGAAGAAGGGAATTAAACAGGGAATGCTCCATCTGCCCCTGGCCCCTTCCTCAGCTCCAGCTGTGAAGAGCATTCACCTGGAGCAGGAAGTCTGAAAGCTCTTGGCCTGACACTCCTATCATTTAAACCACACTCCTGTCATTTAAATCAGCAGGAAAATCCAACTGGAGATGAAATCTTCTTACTGCTCCTCAAACAAATGATTTATCCATTGCTTTCTCCCTGTCAAGACCAGCAACTAAGACTCCTTTGGCTGGTCCTCTGCCCTCATGCTTTCCAGGGCTCAGTTAATGGATTAGGAGCAGTAAAAAGACTAAAATACCCTTTCACAGCCAGCTGCTGTTCATTACAGTAATTAACTTTGATCTGTGCTTAAAGGAGTAAGAGGAAAGAGCTCTGAACAGGAGATCCTGCCACATTTCTGCTTGCCTTTAATCTTCATTGATGTACAAAGCCACCAGGAGGGAATCAGAGATGCTGTTTAAACTTTTCTGACACCAAGACCTGGCTCTGTTGTCTCTACCCACTTGTCTGTCTGGGAGGAGTCTAATTTGCCTCTTAGTGAATGGGGTAAGGTTTCAAAGCAGGCAGCAGTGATTCATAGTCATTGTTTGGGAGACTCTGAAGAGCCCAACATTTAATTACCTTAATCCTTCCTTGCCTTATTCCTGCTTTCCAGGAACCAGCTGCTTTTAGTCCCTCACTCCTTTGAAGATTAAGGCAGATCCCAGGTGTTTGTTACTCTCTTACACTGATTTTATAGCACAGGCTTGTATCAGCCTGCAGTGGACTGAGTTAGGTGAGGAACTACACTTTGGAAAGTTTCAACCTCAAAATATCCTATAAAGCCAGAAAGAAATGACTGCTGAATGGTGGTGTCCAGCTCTGCTGTCCCCAGCATAAGAAGGGCACAGAGCTGCTGCAGAGTGCAGAGGAGGCCACAAAGATGATCCAAGAGCTGGAGCAGCTCTGCTGGGAGCACAGGCTGAGGGAGCTGGGGCTGTGCAGCCTGCAGAGGAGAAGGCTCCAGGGGGAGCTCAGAGCTGCTGCCAGGACCTGAAGGGATCCTGCAGGAAGGCTGCAGAGAGACTTTTGCTGAGGGGGTCTGGAGCCAGGCCAAGGGGGAATGGTTTGGAGCTGAGGCAGAGCAGGGTCAGACTGGAGCTGAGGAAGAAGTTGTTCAGCCTGAGGGTGGTGAGACTCTGGCACAGGCTGCCCAGGGAGGCTGTGGCTGCCTCCTGCCTGGGGGTGTTCAAGGCCAGGTTGGGTGAGGCCTTGAGCAGCTGAGTCCAGTTGAGAGGTGTCCCTGCCTATGGCAGGAAGGTTTGAGGAGATCACAGCTCACAGGATGTTAGGGGTTGGAAGGGACTTCTGATTATCATCAGGTCCAAGCCCCTGCCAGAGCAGGAGCAGAGAACCCAGCACAGGGCACACAGGAACACATCCAGACAGGGCTGCAAAGGCTCCACACAAGGAGACTCCACAACCTCTCTGGGCAGCCTGCTCCAGGCCTCTGGGACCCTCACAGTGCAGAAGTTCCTCCTCATGCTGAGCTGGAACCTCCTGTGCTGCAGTTTCCATCCATTGCCCCTTGGCCTATCCCAGGGCACAGTGAGCAGAGCCTGGCCCTGTGCCCTCCCTCCTGACCCCCAGCCCTCAGCTATTGACAGACATTGATCAGATCCCTCTCAGCCTTCTCCTCTGCAGACTGAACAGCCCCAGGGCTCTCAGCCTCTCCTCACAGGGCAGTGCTCCAGGCCCTTCATCTTCCTGTTGGAGAGATGATTCCTCTCTGGACATATTGAAGAGCTGCCTGGCTGTGATCCTGTGTGATCTGCCCCAGGTGCTCCTGCCCTGGCAGGGGGTTGGACTGGGTGGCCTCCAGAGGTCCCTTCCAGCCCCTCACATTCTGTGATTCTGTGATCCCTGAGGCCCCTTCCAGCCTGAGCCATTCTGTGACTCTGTGGAACAATCCCAAGACAGATGAACACATCAGCAATCTGATGTGGCAGCTTGGCTCATGAAAGTTGCTCCAAACTTCTCTTTGTACACAGTCACACTCAGGCTGTGGCTGCCTCCTGCCTGGGGGTGTTCAAGTCCTTGTTGGATGAGGCCTTGAGGAACCAAGCCTAGCTGAGAGGCTTCCCTGTCCATGGCAGAGGGGCTGAGTAGATGCTCTCTGAGGCCCCTTCCAGCCTGAGCCATTCTGTGTTTGGATGATTCTGCTGGCCATGTTCTGTCCTTGCTTCCATTCCCACAAGCACAGCAGACCTACAACAGATTTAGAAGGGAGTAAGAGAACAGAATCTGTTAGGTTGGTATGGAGTGGCTCTGCAGACACTGTATGGGAAAGGAAATGATCTCAGGTCAGTCTCTGCTGTGTTTCCTGGGCAGGTCTGACAGGAGAACACTCCTGCCTGGGGGTGCTGAAGGCCAGGCTGGGTGAGGTCTAGTTGAGAGGCATCCCTGCAGCTGTGGTTCCCCAAAGCAGACTGGGAAGGCTAAAGAGCTTTGCTCACCAAGAAGCTGGAGCCTCAGGCTGGTATTACTGTAGGTGGCTGTCAAAACACAAACTTCAGGAGCCTTTGTCTGAAGGTTCTGAAATCTCAACAGGTCAAACCTTGTTGTAATCATGTGGAAGAGAGAAGAGAAGGCCCTGGGGAGACCTTAGAGCAGCCTTCCATACCTGAAGGGAGCTACTGGAGAGCTGGGGAGGGACAGGGGTGAGAAGGGTTTGGAGTGACAGGGTGAGGGGGAATGGATTTAAGCTGTAAGAGGGGAGACTGAGACTGGAGATGAGGACTCCAGTGAGGGTAGGGAGACTCTGGCACAGGCTGCCCAGGGAGGCTGTGGCTGCCTCCTGCCTGGGGGTGTTGAGGGCCAGGCTGGAAGAGGGCTTGTGCAACCTGGGCTGGTGGGAGGTGGGATGACCTTTGAGGTCCCTTCCAACCCAACCCATTCTATGAATTATCTTGGTATTTCCCCATTATTCCAGTGACCAATTGTCTTGAGTCCCTTCCTTGCTCTCTGAGCATTTTGTAACAGGAGCCTTGTGAAAAATCTGCTTTCTGACATGAGATGAGGAAGCCCAAAACAAGGACTCTCTTTACCTCTGTGTGCTGCTTGTCCACAAGGAGTGAGGAAATCATCTATCTATCCACAAAGGACAGCTTGGCCTTATATATTCTGTGCCTGAATGCTGCCAGAGCTCAGGACCTACTTGCTCCTGTCTCAGCACACACCCTGCCCAGCTCACTTATCCCATGGGAAGTGTTAACTTCCCCAGTGCCAATAAAGATGCTGCTGATTGCTCCTGTATGGCTTTGATGCACCTCTGCTTGACAACATTTCAGACACCATTTCAATTTATTCACAGTTATCCATCAAGAGAAGTGTGGCCAGCAGGGCCAGGGAGGGGATTCTGCCCCTCTGCTCCACTCTGCTGAGACCACAGCTGGAGCTCTGGGGCCAGTTCTGGAGCCTCTGTGCCAGGAAGGCTCTGGAGGGGCTGGAAGGTGTCCAGAGAAGGGCCATGAGGAGGAGCAGAGGGCTGGAGCTGCTCTGCTGTGAGGACAGACTGAGGGAGTTGGGGTTGTGCAGGCTGGAGAGGAGAAGGCTCCCAGGAGACCTCATTGTGGCCTTCCAGCATCTGCAGGGGGCTCCAAGAAAGCTGGGGAGGGACTTTGGAGGGTGTCAGGGAGGGATAGGACTGGGGGGGATGGAGCAAAACTAGAAATGGGGAGATGGAGATTGGCTGTGAGGAAGAAGTTGTTCCACATGGGGATGGTGAGAGCCTGGCACAGGCTGCCCAGGGAGGTGGTGGAAGCCTCCTGCCTGGAGGTGTTTGCAGCCAGGCTGGAGGTGGCTGTGAGCAACCTGCTGCAGTGTGAGGTGTCCCTGGCCATGGCAGGGGGTTGGGACTGGCTGAGCCTTGAGCTCCCTTCCAACCCTGACAGTTCTGTGAGTCTGATTCTATCCCATGGACACCTTGGCAACATTCTCCTTCAGGAAGGTGCAAAACTCTCCTACAAAGTCATTAAACTGCAGCTAGAGGAATTCTGGAGCTGGGAAACTTTGCCCAAGGAGCTGAAGTGATTTGTCCCACATCAAGCAGTAAGTACAGCAAGAGACAAACCCTGGAGGCTGAACACTTTCTTCTCTCCCCAACCACAAGATGAAACCTCTGTTCCCTCACCAGCTTGGCCTTCCTCTTCCAAGTGAAATTTATGCCACCAGCACCTGGCCTCTGCAGGGGCTGTGGTAGCACACAGATTTTTCATTAGCTGTTGACAAAATGCTTAATACTGCACTTTATTTCATCCCTCCCCAGGCAAACTAACTGGGAAGGAGTAATAACTGGATGCTGACAGCTATGAATCTCTGACAGACTCTGCCTCTACAGCAATATAAGGAAACTAATAGCTAGGCTGAGCTTTTTTTCCAAGGCCCCTAAAGCTTCCAGAAAGCAGAATGTCATCTAAGCCAAAACTCTGAAGGTTGGAAGCTCCTGTTCTGTGGGAGCCCTGGTTGCTTCCTGGAAGCCATGCTTATGGAAATGTCTCCAGATATTGAATATCCTGAACAGGGAACTGCTCTCTGCCCCCTTCATTCTAGATGCAGAGCAGTGTTTGGCTTTGTTAGCAGGACAGCAGGAAAAGCTTCTCTTTCACAGATTGCATCAGGATGGAAGGGAGCCTCCAAGGCTTGTCCAAGCCCCTGCAGGCAGCAGGGACAGCTCCAGCTCCAGCAGGCTGCCCAGGGACACAGCCAGGCTGAGCTTCAGTGTCTCCAGGGACAGAGCCTCAACCCCATCCCTGGGCAGCCTGTGCCAGTGTCTCCCCAGCCTCCCTGTGCAGAGCTTCCTCCTCATGTCCAACCTAACTCTGCCCTGCTCCAGGTTCAAACCACTGCCCCTGGGCCTATCCCCACAGCCCCTTCTGAGCAGTCCCTCCCCAGCCTGCCTGCAGCTGCCCTGCAGATATTGAACTGCAGCTCTGAGGTGTCCCTGGAGCCTTCTCTTCTCCAGGCTGCACAGCTCCAACTCTCCCAGCCTGGCCCCACAGCAGAGGTTCTCCAGCCTCTGATCATCTTTGTGGCCTCTTCTGGACCCTCTCCAGCAGCTCCATGTTTCTCATATGCTGAGGGTTCCTCAGCTGGCCCCAGCCCTGCAGGTGAGGTCTCCCCAGAGCAGAGCAGAGGGGCAGGATCCCTCTCCCCATCTCTGGCCACACTGCTTTGGCTGCAGCCCAGGCTGTCCTTGGCCTCCTGTGCTGCCAGTGCCCATTGCTGGCTCCTGTCCAGCTTCTCCCCTACCAGCACCCCCAAGTCCTTCTCTGCAGGGCTGCTCTCAATCTCATCATTCTTCATCCTGGAATATCAAGGATTGCCCCAACCCAGGTGCAGGACCTTGTGCTTTGCCTTATTGAACCTCATAGCTTTTTCCTCAACCCACCTCTGTCTTCTCTAGCCTCTCCGAGTCCCAGGATGGCTCCCATCCCATCCTTCAGTCTTATCAACCACACCACCCAGCTTGGTGTCCTCTGCAGACTTGCTGAGGATGCCTCAGTCTTCCTGCATCACCCATGAAGACTTTGAACAGCACTGGTGCCAGTCCAGGCTCTTGAGGGACCCCACTTCTCACCCATCGCCATCTAGACATGGAGCTGTTGAGCACTCCCCTTTGGATGTGACCATCCAACCTATTCCTTGTCCACTGCACAGTCCACACATCAAACCCACATCTCTCCAGTTTAGAGAGCAGGATGGTGTGGGGGACTGAGTCAAAGGCTTCACAGAAGCCTGGGTAGATGTCAGCAGTTGGTCTTCCCTTGGCCACTGCTGGAGTTGCCCCATCACAGAAAGCCTCTGGGTTGGGCAGGCAGGACTTGCTCTCATTGAAGCCATGCTCTCCTTACACACATGACACCCTGCACCCTTCACACATCACTTCCTCACATGCTGCACCTTGTTTAGAAGCCTGCCTCAAGCAGGAGCTCCCTGTGCTGCCAGGAGGAATGCTTCCCATATCAAAATATCCAAATGCTTTGGACTCAGGAGAGAAGAGCATAAGGATGGCCTCAGAGTGAGGGCTTGACACAGATTTCTCTCCCCCCTCACTCTGTGCTGCGATGCCAGATCTGTGAACCAGTCAGTTCCACTTTGTTTCTGCCAGATGAAGGGCAACATCTGCCTGCCAGCTGCACAGAGATGGAGCCCTTGTTTTCATCTGGCAGCTTTGTTGGTGCTGTGCTGAGTTAACCTGACAAAGAGCTGAAGCATTACAGTGAGTTCTGTGAGCCTGTCTCAGGCTGAAAGCAGGTTTGACCACCTTCGTGCCCCACATCATTTGCAAGCCAGTACCAGAAGGAACACAGCAAGGACGTCAATGCAGTGTACATTAATTAGTCTCCTCCTCATTAGTGTCAGAAATGAACCACAGCCTGCACAAACAACGCAGGAGAGTTCTGCTTCACCCTTGTGTCTGGGGAGAAAGACAAGACCCAAGAGAATCACAGAATCAAACATTCAGGTTGGAAGAGACCCTCGGGATCACCAAGTCCAACCCAGAACGCTGCTCTGCAAGGGTCACCCTAAACCATATCCCCAAGCACCACATCCCAAGCACCTTGAAACACATCCAGGCTTGGGGACTCCCCCACCTCCCTGGGCAGCACATTCCAGTCCCTGACCACTCCTGATGGGAAAAAGTTCCTCCTAATGTCCAGGTTCAGTCTACCCAGCTGCAGCTTCAGGCTGTTCCTTCTTGTTCTGTCACTAATTCCCCCCTCCCTGGGCAGCACATCCCAGTGCCTGATCTGCCTTTGCATCAGGAAGTGCTTCCCAACATCTAACCTAACCCTCCCCTGGCACAGCTTCAGACCCTGCCCTCCAGGCCGGTTAGCTCAGTTGGTTAGAGCGTGGTGCTAATAACGCCAAGGTCGCGGGTTCGATCCCCGTACGGGCCAGGTGCCTCTCTTTTGGGGGTGCTGCTTGATGGTAGGCTGAACATGAGCCTGCAGTGTGCCCAGGCAGCCAAGAGGGCCAATGGCATCCTGGCCTGCATCAGGAACAGTGTGGCCAGCAGGAGCAGGGAGGTCATTCTGCCCCTGTACACTGTACTGGTTAGGCCGCACCTCGAGTACTGTGTCCAGTTCTGGGCCCCTCAGTTTAGGAGAGATGTCGAGCTGCTGGAAGGTGTCCAGGGAAGGGCAACAAAGCTGGGGAGGGGTTTGGAGCACAGCCCTGGGAGGAGAGGCTGAGGGAGCTGGGGTTGCTTAGCCTGGAGAAGAGGAGGCTCAGGGCAGACCTTATTGCTCTCTACAACTACCTGAAAGGAGGTTGGAGCCAGGTAGAGGTTGGTCTCTTCTCTCAGGCAATCAGCATGAGAACAAGAGGACACAGTCTCAGGCTGTGCCAGGGGAGGTTTAGGCTGGAGGTTAGGAAGAAGTTCTTCACAGAGAGAGTGATTGGCCATTGGGATGTGCTGCCCAGGGAGGTGGTGGAGTCCCCATCCCTGGAGGTGTTCAGGAGGAGACTTGACAGGATGCTTGGTGCCATGGGTTAGTTGATTAGGTGGTGTTGGATGATAGGTTGGACACCATGATCTTGAAGGTCTCTTCCAACCTGGTTTATTCTATTCTATTCTATTCTATTCTATTCTATTCTATTCTATTCTATTCTATTCTATTCTATTCTATTCTATTCTAAGTTGTCTGGAAGAAGAGCCTGACCCACATCTGACTACAACTTCCTTTTAGGTCGTTAGCCTCTGAGGGGCTCTGCCTCACGTGAAGCTCTCAGTCACAGATGAGAGAACACCCTAAATTAAAGCCAGGGGGAAATATTAATCAATCCAGCTCAGGTCCCAGTCCCTAACCTGGAACCTCTGTGGGGAAAATGATACTGGAAAAGGGCTGAGGTGGAGGAACAGTTCTGAGAAACACAGCTAAGGAAGCCCTTTCCCTAAGCTTTGAAGTTCTGTGGCTGGACTCTCAGCAAGTATAAGAGCTCGAGCTTTTGATCTGAAGAGCCTGTATCAAGAACTGTTGTTCCAGGTCTGGTGCCCCCAGCACAAGGACATGGAACTGCTGGAGAGGGTCTAGGGAAGGACACCAAGATGATCAGAGGGCTGAGAGTCTCTGCTATGAGGACAGGCTGAGAGAGTTGGGGCTGTTCAGCCTGGAGAAGGGAAGGCTCCAGGAAGACCTCAGAGCAGCCTCCCAGTATCTGAAGAAGCTCCAGGAGAGCTGGGGAGGGACTTGTGACAAGGGCTGGGAGTGCCAGGATGAGGAACAATGGCTTTGGGCTGGGAGAGGAGAGATGGAGACTGGAGAGGAGGAAGAATTTTTCTACAGTAAGGTGTTGAGACTCTGGGACAGGCTGCCCAGGGAGGCTGTGGCTGCCTCCTGCCTGGAGGTGTTGAAGGCCAGGCTGGATGAGGCCTGGAGCAGCCTGTGCTGGTGGGAGGTGTCCCTGCCCATGGCAGGGGGTTGGAGGTGGATGATGTTGAAGGCCCCTTCCAACCCAAACCATTCCATGATCTGTGTTCAGCAGTGTCCAAAGAGTATCACTGCTTCATATAACTTCTTTCAGTGGAGCTGCTAAAAGATTCCCAGCCCTCTAAGCCAGGCATTCCTGTTCAGAACCAGGTCAGAAACAGCATCTCTTCTAAGTGGCTACCATGGGCTTAGACTTGTCAGCTGGCCAACAGGTTCAGAAGCTGCTAAGTGGTTATGGTGAGCAGCCTTAATGACAGCTGGGTGCCCCAAATGAATTCCCTGAGGAGACCAAATTCCTTCACCTGTTGCTCTGTCAAAGAGCAGGATGGGTTCTCCTCTACCAGCCTGGAAAGATCAGTTCAACACTTTGCTTCTCATGGAAACATCAAAGAATACTTCAGGTTGGAAGGCACGTTAAAAGTCATCCAGTTCCAACCTCCTGCCACGGTCAGGGACACCTCCCACTATCCCAGCTTGCTCAAGGCCTCATCCAGCCTGGCTTTCAACACCTCCAGGCTTAGAGCTTCCACAGCCACTCTGTGAAACCTCTTCCAGTGCTTCACCACCCTTATGGGGAAGAATTTCCCCCTAATGTCTCATCTAAATCCAGCTCCATCCAGTGTGAAGCCATTACCTCTTGTCCTGCCTTTGTCCAAAGCTCCTCTCCAGCTTTCCTGTAGTCCCTTTGAAATAACTGAAGGCTGTTCTAAGGTTACAGAATCTCACAGAATTACTGTGGCTGGGATGGACCTCTGAGACCATCCAGTCCTGTGACCCAACCCCACCACATCAACCAGACCACGGCACTGACTGCCACATCCAATCTTACCTTAAACACCTCCAGGGGCAGCGACTCCACCACCTCCCTGGGCAGCACATCCCAGTGTCTGATTCCCCTTTCTATCAGGAAGTGCTTCCTGGCATCCAAGGTAACCCTGCCCTGGCACAGCTTCAGGCCATGCCCTCTTGTCCTGTCACAAGTTGCCTGGGAGCAGAGCCTGACCCCACCTGACATGTTCCTAATGTCCAGCCTGAGCCTGCCCAGCTGCAGCTTGAGGCTGTTCCCTCTTGTGTGGTGCTCTGGATCAAAGGCAGCAGTGAGCACAGCACAGGCATCCCCTCTGCACCACTCTGTGCTTTTCTCCTCCCTGGCTAAGGCTGGTTTGTGAATAGAAGCAAGCTGCTGAAAGGCCAAGCTTGCCTTTGCTTGTGGCCTCTGGTGAGCCTAGCTAAGGGCAGAGCCTGACCCTCTTTCTCTGCACTGCTTTATTTCCCTGCCATTCTGGAGACTCTAAAGGCAACCTCTTTACAAAGCAGAGGAGAGCAATGTGCACCCTTGCACAGAAAACACTGACCACAAAGGGCTGCAGCTTCCTTAAACCTCCCCCATGGATTTTGACAACATCTTTTTCAAGAGTATCAATGGTCTTCTTTCCCTCTTGCTCCTTTTCCTTCCCCCTGTGGGGGGTGTGTTATATTGTTAGAGCTGTCAAAGCTTGTTCCTTTTGCCAAATGCTTGTGCAGAAGGGAAAAAAAGAGAAGGGACAAAGGAAACAAATAAAGATGGTACAAGGGCACTGAAGAGGTTGACAGGAAAATATTTGGCTTTCATCTCCTGGCCAGCTCTCTTTTGTGTGCTGACCATTCCCTGCACTTTGTGGAGATGCTGTCAGCCTTTCTCTGTGAATGGGCTGCTACAGAGGGATGCAGAGGAGCAGACAGGCAACAATGGCTAGCCCCTGCCTGCCCTACCCAGGCTCTTCCTGGCCATGAAGGTAAACTGCTGTATGTCAAGGTGGCTTTTTATTTCTTTTCAGTGTTTAAGGCAGGAAAAAAAGGATGTTTTAAAAGCCCAGTGCTCTCTGTGCAGTGAGAAAGCCTGCTCCAGACACGAGGAGAGGGAGGCACACTTCTACCAGTGCTCCCTAGCAGAACCACAGAAGGTTAGGAGTTGGAAGGGACCTCCAGAGCTCATCCAGAGCAGGGCACCCAGGGCAGGGCACACAGATTGCACTGGGCTGGGAGGGAGCCTCCAAGGGCAGCTTGGCCAAGCCCTGCAGGCAGCAGGGACAGCTCCAGCCAGAGCAGGCTGCCCAGGGACACAGCCAGGCTGAGCTTCAGTGTCCCCAGGGACAGAGCCTCAACCCCATCCCTGGGCAGCCTGTGCCAGTGTCTCCCCAGCCTCCCTGTGCAGAGCTTCCTCCTCATGTCCAACCTAACTCTGCCCTGCTCCAGGTTCAAACCACTGCCCCTGGGCCTATCCCCACAGCCCCTTCTGAGCAGTCCCTCCCCAGCCTGCCTGCAGCTGCCCTGCAGATATTGAACTGCAGCTCTGAGGTCTCCCTGGAGCCTTCTCTTCCCCAGGCTGAGCAGCCCCAGCTCTCCCAGCCTGTCTTTGGAGCAGAGGTTCTCCAGCCTCTGATCATCTTTGTGGCCTCTTCTGGACCCTCTCCAGCAGCTCCATGTTTCTCATATGCTGAGGGTTCCACAGCTGGCCCCAGCCCTGCAGGTGAGGTCTCCCCAGAGCAGAGCAGAGGGGCAGGATCCTCTCTCCCCATCTCTGGCCACACTGCTTTGGATGCAGCCCAGGCTGCCCTTGGCCTCCTGTGCTGCCAGTGCCCATTGCTGGCTCCTGTCCAGCTTCTCCCCTACAAGGAACACAGCCAGGTGGGCATGGAAAGTCTCCAGAGAAGGAGACTGCCCAACCCCCCAGGGCAGCCTGCTCCAGCATGTGAATGTCATTGCTTAGAGAGCTACAACTGTTCATGCACTGCACAAAAGGGCAGTGAATCCCAGGGGCAGCACAATGAACAGGCAGAGCAGTGGCTCAGACTTCGGTCTGCCAGCCAGGAGACCCAGCCCCAGGGGCTGCCTCTCCCCTGTACCTGCTGTGAGTTTGTTTGGCTTCCTTTTGGTTTGCTCCTGCACTGGAACAAACCCTCAGCCCCTCGGGGGGGATTTGTCTGGCTGTGGTTAACTGCCTACAGCTTAGCTAATTATCTTCAACTGTCTTTAGAGCCCTGGAGAGACGCTGGAGGCTGATTCATCTCTGCCTAGGCTGTGTGGATCCTCTAAAGCAGGTCAGGGGAATGGTGTCTTGACTCTAAGGAAAAACTATGGCACTGGCTCAGATGCTGAAGGCACTGGGGCATCTCTCTTGGGAGGGAAGGCTGAGAGACCTGGGACAGCTTAGTCTGGAAAATCTGAAGGGTGGCTGCCAGGGGGATGGGGCCAGAGTCTTTTCAGTGGTACCCAGTGGCAGGACAAGGGACAATGGACATAAACTCAGCCCCATGAAATTCCACCTCAGCATGAGGAGAAACTTAGAACCACAGAATTGTCAGGGTTGGAAGGGACCTCAAGGCTCATCCAGTGCCAGCCCCCTGCCATGGTGGGGTTAGAATAGAATACAGAGAATAAACCAGGAGAGAAGAGACCTTCAAGATCATGGTGTCCAACCCATCAACCAATCCAACACCACCTAAACAACTAACCCATGGCACCAAGCACCCCATCAAGTCTCCTCCTGAACACCTCCAGGGGTGGTGACTCCACCACCTCCCTGGGCAGCCCATTCCAATGGGCAATCACTCTCTCTGTGTAGAACTTTTTCCTAACATCCAGCCTGAACCTCCCCTGGCACAGCCTGAGACTGTGTCCTCTTGTTCTGGTGCTGGCTGCCTGGGAGAAGAGACCAACCCCCACCTGGCTACAACCTCCCTTCAGGGAGTTGGAGAGAGCAAGAAGGTCTCCCCTGAGCCTCCTCTTCTCCAGGCTAAGCAACCCCAGCTCCTTCAGCCTCTCCTCACAGGGCTGTGTTCCAAGCCCCTCACCAACTTTGTTGCCCTTCTCTGGACACCTTCCAGCAAGTCAACCTCCTTCCTAACCTGAGGAGCCCAGAACTGGACACAGGACTCGAGGTGTGGCCTAACCAGTGCAGTGTACAGGGGCACAATGACCTCCCTGCTCCTGCTGGCCACACTGTTCCTGATGCAGGCCAGGATGCCATTGGCCCTCTTGGCTGCCTGGGCACACTGCTGGCTCATGTTCAGTCTACCATCGACCAGCACCCCCAGGTCCCTCAGTGCCTGGCTGTTCTCAGCCACTCTGACCCCAGCCTGTAGCTCTGCATGGGGTTGTTGTGACCCAGGTGCAGAACCTGGCCCTTGGCCTTGTTGAACTTCATCAAATGATCCTTGTCCCATGGCTCTGACCTGTCCAGGACCCCCTGCAAACACTGGCAACACCACAGCAGGTTGCTCACAGCCACCTCCAGCCTGGCCTTAAGAACCTCCAGGCAGGAGGCTTCCACCACCTCCCTGGGCAACCTGTGCCAGGCTCTCACCACCCTCATGGGGAACAACTTCTTCCTCACAGCCAATCTCAATCTCCCCATTTCTAGTTTTCTTCCATTCCCCTCAGTCCTTCTTCCTTACCCTCTGTCCCTGCAGGCCTTTGCAAACAGTCTCTCTGCAGCCTTTTCCACTGCTATTAAGTCTCCCTGGAGCCTTCTCTTCTGCAGGCTGAACACCCCCAGCTCCCTCAGCCTATCCCCATAGCAGAGCTGCTCCAACCCCCTGAGCATTTGTGTGCCTTCTCTGGACCCTCTCCACCAGCTCCAGGTCCTTCCTGTGTTGAGGGCTCCAGAGCTGCACACAGCATTGCAGGTGAGGTCTCCCCAGAGCAGAGTGTGCTTTGCTGACCTAGATAAGGTTTTTGTGGTTCTTCTCTTTGCAGGATCAGTTCACAGCTGGAGACACTTAATCTGGCTTTTAGTTGCTGGCATTGACACTGGAGAGTCTCTGCAGATTCAGACTGTTGAGGCTTCTGGGACCAAAGCAGTGCTCTCACTTTTGGCCTTCCCACTGCTTGCTCAGGCTGTCAAGCACTTTCAGACAGCTGACAGACTGAGGGAGTTGGGGTTGTGCAGGCTGGAGAGAAGGCTCCAAGGAGACCTCATTGTGGCCTTCCAGGATCTGCAGAGGGCTCCAAGAAAGCTGGGGAGGGACTTCTGAGGGTGTCAGGGAGGGATAGGACTGGGGGGGATGGAGCAAAACTGGAAGTGGGGAGATTGAGATTGGCTGTGAGGAAGAAGTTGTTGCCCATGAGGGTGGTGAGAGCCTGGCAGAGGTTGTCCAGGGAGGTGGTGGAAGCCTCCTGGCTGGAGGTGTTTGCAGCCAGGCTGGAGGTGGCTGTGAGCAACCTGCTGTAGTGTGAGGTGTCCCTGCCCATGGCAGGGGGTTGGGACTGGCTGATCCTTGAGGTCCCTTCCACCCCCCCACCCCCCCCCCCCCCACCTCTGTGATTCTCTGATTCAACCCATGAGCCATGTGAAGGGGCTGAGCTGATGCAAGGGGCAGTGAGGAGAAATCAAAACCCACCCCCAGTGATGTCAGCCACCTCAGCACATCCTCTTGCACAGCTGAGTCAAAGGTGCTGGCAGGCTTCATTTGCTGCTTAATTGAAAAGCCTGGGCCAGGCCCTGTCTGAGACAGGAGGAGCAATGGAGCATGAGTGCTCATTCTAATTTAATTGTAAGGCTTATGAAGTTGAAAGAGGAGTGAAATGTGGGGGGGACTGCTATCAGCCCTTATTAGCTGGAAGGCTCTGTCCCTGGGGGCTCTGCCTCACGCAGAGGAGGGCAGCTGAGCTTCTCCTGGTGCCCCACTCTCAGGTTTGTGAGGCACAAGCATCAGAGCCAGGTGAGCTCATACTAAATCATGCTAATGGAACATTAAATGAGTCATCTCTTTCCAAGGCCTAGGACCCAGCAGTATTACAGAGGAATTGATTCACACTTTAGCAACCTTTTGTCTACCTTCCAGGAAAGCAAATAGCTGGTGTCCCAGCAGGGGCTGCTCCCCTTGCCTCCTCTTTCCTCTTGGTAAGTGCAGTAAAGCCTTGAGCTTTGAAAATGTGGGCAAGCAAGTATTGATTGTGGTGGGGAATGGAGCTAGGTCTGGCTGGAGCACAGTCACCAGCTCCTGCTGCCTGTGCCCCAGGGGTTGGTCTGAAACGTGGGGCACAGCAGCCTCCTGCAGAAACTCCTGCCACAAGGCTTGGCTCCCTGCACTCTTCATTGGATGGAAAACCTGCTGATGGCCAAGCCCAAAGAGTGGTTTGGAATGGAGTTAAGCCTGGCTGGTACAGTCACCAGTGCTGGCCCCAGGGCTCAGTGCTGGGGCCTGGCCTCTTTCATGTCTTTACCAATGACCTGGCTGAGGGCATTGAGGCAAACTCAGTGAGTCTGCAGATGGCACCAAGCTGGGTGGCTGTGTCCTGCTGCTGGAGGCTAAGGAGGCTTTGCAGGGGGACCTGGGGCAGGTCAGAGCCATGAGCCAAGGCTCTTTGGGTGAGGTTCAACAAGGCCAAGGGCCAGGTCCTGTCCCTGGGTCACAACAACCCCATGGGGAGCTCCAGACCTGGGGAGGTGTGGTTGGAAAGCTGCAACTCAGAGAGGGCCCTGGGGGTGTTGGTTGGCAGCCACTGACCAGGAGCCAGCAGTGCCCAGGGGGCCAAGGGAGCCAATGGCCTCCTGGCTTGGGTCAGAAGCAGGGTGGGCAGCAGGGACAGGAGGTGACCATCCCCCTGTGCTCAGCACTGGGGAGGCCACAGCTGGAGTGCTGTGCTCAGCTCTGGGCCCTCCCTGCAGGAAGGACATTGAGGGGCTGGAGCCTGTCCAGAGCAGGGCAGCCAGGCTGGAGAAGGGCCTGGAGCCCCTGGGCTAGAGGAGGGCTGAGGGAGCTGGGGGTGTTCAGGCTGGAGAAGAGGAGGCTGAGGGAGACCTCCTTGCTCTCTGCAGCTCCCTGCAGGGAGGTTGGAGTGAGGAGGGGGCACAGCCTCTGCTCCTTGGTGGCAAGGGACAGGAGCAGAGGCAATGGTTCCAAGCTGCCCCAGGGGAGGCTCAGGCTGGAGCTCAGGAAATCCTTCTGCCCTGGAAGGGTTCTCAGAGCTTGGCAGAGGCTGCCCAGGGCAGTGCTGCAGTGCCCATCCCTGGGGGTGTTCCAGCAGCTGTGGAGCTGGTGCTTAGGGCCATGGCTTGGTGCTGAGCCTGCAGTGCTGGGTGGAAAGGGTTGGCCTGGGTGAGCTTGGAGCTCTCTTCCAACTGGATGTTTTCTGTGTGATTCTGTGACTCTGACTGCTTCAATGCTGGTTCAACACATGAGTTCTGACAAACATCTAACCTCACTAACTTCCCAGGCTGGCTGTGCATATAATTTCCTCACAGAAAAGTCAATTTTTGTGTTTCTGTGCCTTGTGCAGGGAGCTTGACAAAGCACCTGCCTGAGTGTGATTGTGTACAAAGAGAAGTAATCAGTTTGGAGCAAATTTCATGAGCCAAGCTGCCAGATCAGATTGCTGATGTGTTCATCTGTCTTGGGATTGTTCCACAGAGTCACAGAATGGCTCAGGCTGGAAGGGGCCTCAGGGATCACAGAATCACAGAATGTGAGGGGCTGTAAGGGACCTCTGGAGGCCATCCAGTCCAAGCCCCTGCCAGGGCAGGAGCACCTGGAGCAGATCACACAGGATCACAGCCAGGCAGCTCTTCAATATGTCCAGAGAGGAATCATCTCTCCAACAGGAAGATGAAGGGCCTGGAGCACTGCCCTGTGAGGAGAGGCTGAGAGCCCTGGGGCTGTTCAGTCTGCAGAGGAGAAGGCTGAGAGGGATCTGATCAATGTCTGTCAATAGCTGAGGGCTGGGGGTCAGGAGGGAGGGCACAGGGCCAGGCTCTGCTCACTGTGCCCTGGGATAGGCCAAGAGGCAATGGATGGAAACTGCAGCACAGGAGGTTCCAGCTCAGCATGAGGAGGAACTTCTGCACTGTGAGGGTCCCAGAGGCCTGGAGCAGGCTGCCCAGAGAGGTTGTGGAGTCTCCTTGTGTGGAGCCTTTGCAGCCCTGTCTGGATGTGTTCTGTGTGCCCTGTGCTGGATTCTCTGCTCCTGCTCTGGCAGGGGCTTGAACCTGATGATAATTAGAAGTCCCTTCCAACCCCTAACATGCTGTGAGCTGTGATCTCCTCAAACCTTCCTGCCATAGGCAGGGACACCTCTCAACTGGACTCAGCTGCTCAAGGCCTCACCCAACCTGGCCTTGAACACCCCCAGGCAGGAGGCAGCCACAGCCTCCCTGGGCAGCCTGTGCCAGAGTCTCAGCAGCCTCCCGCTCAAGAACTTCTTCCTCAGCTCCAGTCTGACCCTGCTCTGCCTCAGCTCCAAACCCTTCCCCCTTGGCCTGGCTCCAGACCCCCTCAGCAGAAGTCTCTCTGCAGCCTTCCTGCAGGATCCCTTCAGGTGCTGGCAGCAGCTCTGAGCTCCCCCTGGAGCCTTCTCCTCTGCAGGCTGCACAGCCCCAGCTCCCTCAGCCTGTGCTCACAGCAGAGCTGCTCCAGCCCTTGGAGCATCTGATCCTTGACTTGTGGAACCTGCAGCCCAGGCTCAGTAAACCTGAGCCCTGATCTCCAGCTTGTCAGTGTTTATCTGGAAGAAGAATGGAGATAATCCAGAAAGCATCCAATGAAACCAAAGGATGGAAAAGGAGACTTGAAAACCTGAGCCCCAGCCCTTCCTCACAGCACCAGAAACTAACCATTGACTGAGAGCTTTACTGGTGCCAGGGACAGTGGCACTGAGGCAACCTCAGCAGGGCTGCTGATGGCACCGAGCTGTGTGGTGCAGCTGACAGCTGGAGGGAAGGATCCATCCAGAGGGACCTGGGCAGGCTGCAGAGCTGGGCCCAGGACAACCTCAGGAGGTTCAACAAGACCAAGGGCAAGGTCCTGCAGCTGGGGCAGGGCAATCCCAGGCACTGATCCAGGCTGGGCAGGGACTGGCTGCAGAGCAGCCCTGCAGGAAAGGCCTTGGGGGTGCTGGGGAAGGAGAAGCTCAGCAGGAGCCAGCAGGGAGCACTTGCAGCCCAGAGAGCCAAGCAGAGCCTGGGCTGCAGCAAGAGAAGTGTGGCCAGCAGGGCCAGGGAGGGGATTCTGCCCCTCTGCTCCACTCTGCTGAGACCACAGCTGCAGCTCTGGGGCCAGTTCTGGAGCCTCTGTGCCAGGAAGGCTCTGGAGGGGCTGGAAGGTGTCCAGACCAGGGCCAGGAGGAGGAGCAGAGGGCTGGAGCTGCTCTGCTGTGAGGACAGACTGAGGGAGTTGGGGTTGTGCAGGCTGGAGAGGAGAAGGCTCCCAGGAGACCTCATTGTGGCCTTCCAGGGTCTGCAGGGGGCTGCAAGAAAGCTGGGGAGGGACTTTTGAGGGTGCCAGGGAGGGATAGGACTGGGGGGGATGGAGCAAAACTAGAAGTGGGGAGATTGAGATTGGCTGTGAGGAAGAAGTTGTTCCCCATGAGGGTGGTGAGAGCCTGGCACAGGTTGCCCAGGGAGGTGGTGGAAGCCTCCTGCCTGGAGGTGTTTGCAGCCAGGCTGGAGGTGGCTGTGAGCAACCTGCTGTGGTGTGAGGTGTCCCTGCCCATGGCAGGGGGTTGGGACTGGCTGAGCCTTGAGGTCCCTTCCAGCCCTGACAGTCCTGTGAGTCTCTGATGATGACTGCTTCCTGCCCCACCAGCTCCATTAGTATTTTTGGGGACTTGGGCTTTATTTCATCGTTTTGAACAGCACAACTCTCACTGGAGCTGAGGAAACAGCTAACAGACTCTGCAGCACACAGCCTGCAGCTGGTTGAACTGTTGACAGCAAATCCTTTACTGCCTCACTTCAGCCTTTACTCTCTCCCTGGAAACCGTCCAGCAGCAGGCTTGGATTCTTGTGAAATTGTTAATTACCCCAAATTGTTTGACAAACACTTTAGAGAAGCAGAGTCCAAGCTATGGGCTGCTCTCAAGCTATTCTTCAGCACCCTGAGCTCCTGCTGTGTGCTGGTAGGAGAACTGCAGCCTCTCCTTGGTTAGATGTAGGGAGGCAGCTGATGAGGAACCAGCAGATGGTGCTCAAGGATGTGAAGCCAGCTCCAGGGGTTTGAGGGAGGAAGGAAATCTGTTGCTAAGCACTGCAAATGTCTGCATTTGAATCACAGAGTTATTGAGGCTGGAATAGACCTCTGAGATCCTCAAATCCAGCCTGTGGCTGCATCTTGCACCTTGTGCTAAGACAAGGTAAGTGTCCTTCTGGCCAAGAAGGCCAATGCTGTCCTGGGGTGTATTAGTAAAAGTGTGTCCAGCAGAGCCAGGGAGGTTCTCCTCCCCCTCTGCTCTGCCCTGCTGAGACCTCACCTGGAATCTTGCATCCAGCTCTGGGCTGCCCAGCTCAGGAGGGACAGGGATCTGCTGGAGAGAGTCCAAGGGAGGGCTGCAAGGATGCTGAAGGGACTGCAGCACTGCCTGGGGAGGAGAGGCTGAGAGCCCTGGGGCTGTTCAGTCTGCAGAGGAGAAGGCTGAGAGGGATCTGATCAATGTCTATCAATAGCTGAGGGCTGGGGGTCAGGAGGGAGGGCACAGGGCTCTGCTCACTGTGCCCTGGGATAGGCCAAGAGGCAATGGATGGAAACTGCAGCACAGGAGGTTCCATCTCAACATGAGGAGGAACTTCTGCACTGTGAGGGTCCCAGAGGCCTGGAGCAGGCTGCCCAGAGAGGTTGTGGAGTCTCCTTGTGTGGAGCCTTTGCAGCCCTGTCTGGATGTGTTCCTGTGTGCCCTGTGCTGGGTTGTGTGCTCCTGCTCTGGCAGGGGGTTGGACTGGGAGCTCTCCAGAGGTCCTTTCCAACCACTAACATCTGTGAGCCTGTGATTTTGAGTTCCCACCCAGCTGCTCAGGAAAATGTTAACCATTTGAGCAGTGGTAGCTGAGAGCTGCCTGAGTGTTGTGCACACTGTCTGTGTGAGCTCCTGCTCTCAGGAATGTTCACAGCACTGCTCTGGAGATCCCAACATGGGGAGGGATAAACTGCATCCAAAGGTCATTGTGCTCCTCTTGCCTTCTGCAGAGGCAACTCTTCAATCAATTCTCCAATCTCTTCAGTCTTTGCCTCTTCACTCAGCTCCTTCAACCAGTTCTACCAGCAGCCTCTGGGAGCAGAGACAAGCTCTGTACCTGGGTCAGTGCTAGAGCCTTAGATTGGAAGAGAACTTAGAGATCAAGTCCAAGAATTAACCCAGCCCTGCCAGGCCTCCACTGAACCATGTCCCTCAAAGCCACTTCTGCACAGCTTTGAAACCCCTGCAGGGATGGGGACTCCACCACTGCCCTGGGCAGCCTGGGCCATGCCCTGACAGCCCTCAAGGGAAAGAACTTGTTGCTCATGTCCAACCCAAACCTCCCCTGGTGCAGCTTGAGGCCACTTCCTCTTGTCCTGTTGTTTGTTCCTTGGGAGAAGAGACCAACCCTCACCTGCCCCCAGCCTCCTTATAGAGAGCTCTAGAGAGCAATGAGGTCTCCCCTCAGCTGCTTCTTCTCCAGCCTAAACAATCCCAGTTCCCTCAGCTGCTCCTCACCAGCCCTGGTCTCCAGACCCTTCACTTTTCATCAGTACTTTGTCCTGTACAACATCCCCTGGGTGAGATGATCTTCAGCAGAGCACCATCAGGTCATCAGGTCAGTCAGGTTTTGCCACCAAGACATGAAAGAGATGAGCACAGTTCCTCACACAGGTCTCCAACACCTAAATGCATGCAAAAAGCATCCATTGTTGAAGCAAAGCTTGGTCAGAGTGGCTGGAGAGCAGCCAGGCAGAAAGGGACATAGGGGTAGAGGTGGACAGCAGCTGAACATGAACCAGCAGCGTGCCCAGGGGGCCAAGAAGCCAATGGCATCCTGGCCTGCATCAGGAACAGTGTGGCCAGCAGGAGCAGGGAGGTCATTGTGCTCTGTGCTCAGCACTGCTTAGGTCACACCTTGAGTCCTGTGTCCAGTTCTGGGCTCCTCAGGTTAGGAAAGATGTTGAGCTGCTGGAAGGTGTTCAGAGAAGGGCAACAAGGCTGGGGAGGGGTCTGGAGCACAGCCCTGTGAGGAGAGGCTGAGGGAGCTGGGGTTGCTTAGCCTGGAGAAGAGGAGGCTCAGGGGAGACCTTCTTGCTCTCTACAACTACCTGAAGGGAGGTTGTAGCCAGGAGGGGGTTGGTCTCTTCTCCCAGGCACCCAGCCCCAGAACAAGAGGACACAGTCTCAAGCTGTGCCAGGGGAGGTTTAGGCTGGAGGTTAGGAAGAAATTTTTCCCAGCAAGAGAGATTGGCCATTGGAATGTGCTGCCCAGGGAGGTGGTGGAGTCACCATCCCTGGAAGCGCTTAAGAGCCTGGATGAGACACTTGGTGCCATGGGTTAGTTGATCAGATGGTGCTGGGTGAGAGGTTGGACTTGATGATCTCAAAGGTCTTTTCCAGCCTGGTTAATTCTGTGATCTCTGAGCAACCTGATGCAGCTGCAGCTGTCCCTGCTCACTGCAGGGGGGTTTGATTAGACAAATTTTAAAGGTCCCTACCATCCCTAACCAGTCTGGGATTCTGTTCCTGTGATTCTAATAAGATTCAGAGTTTCCAGCGTTTGCTAGGAGGACAGGAGGCCTGCTCACAGCTCAGCATGAGGAGAAACATAGAATCATAGAATCACAGAATTGTCAGTTTTGGAAGGGACCTCAAGGCTCAGCCAGTTCCAACCCCACTGCCATGGGCAGGGACACCTCACACCACAGCAGGTTGCTCACAGCCACCTGCAGCCTGGCTGCAAACACCTCCAGGCAGGAGGCTTCCACCACCTCCCTGGGCAACCTGTGCCAGGCTCTCACCACCCTCAAGGGGAACAACTTCTTCCTCACATCCAATCTGAGTCTACCCATTTCTAGTTTTGCTCCATCCCCCCCAGTCCTATCCCTCCCTGACACCCTCAAAAGTCCCTCCCCAGCTTTCCTGCAGCCCCCTGCAGATCCTGGAAGGCCACAGGAAGGTCTCCTGGGAGCCTTCTCCTCTCCAGCCTGCACAACCCCAACTCCCTCAGTCTGTCCTCACAGCAGAGCAGCTCCAGCCCTCTGCTCCTCCTCGTGGCCCTTCTCTGGACACCTTCCAGACCCTCCAGAGCCTTCCTGGCACAGAGGCTCCAGCACTGGCCCCAGAGCCCCAGCTGTGGTCTCAGCAGAGTGGAGCAGAGGGGCAGAATCCCCTCCCTGGCCCTGCTGGCCACACTTCTCTTGCTGCAGCCCAGGCTGTGTACAAGCATCCCTGCTCCCTGCTTTTCATGGGAAGAAGACTAAAGACATCAAACTTTAAGCCTGCAATTTGCTCATGTGTACATTTCATCAAGGCAACCTACTGAGTAATACACAGAAGGCTTCTGCAGGCTGTCTTTAGGATGCAGACTCCATTGTGTGAGTGAGAGCAGTAGCTGCATTATTGATCTTCATAGAATCTTGCACTGTAAGGACAAGCCTTGGCAGTGCTGCATGATGCTGCATAAGAAGGTGCAGCAAGCTAACACTGAGATGGCTGTTGGTGTATACTCTGTGACCAGAACTCTGCTTTATGGCCAGAGAGGCAGCAGTTCCATAATACATGAGGGCCAAGTGCAATAAACAGGGCCTTGGAGTCATAGATTTTGCCAGGACTTGGAGCAATAAAAGTGTTGATGGTGCTGAGCATGGTGGTGATGTACTGCTCAGGAAAGATGCAGCATCAAGGAGAGGATTCTGTCTGCAGCAGCACTTTAGGGCAGTTGGGTTTTGCTCAGAAAAGCATAGATCCAGATGACAAAGTGTGTCTAAAGCCCTTTGTGTTCCCATTACTGCTAACAGCCTCTTCCAGAGAAATCCTCTTCTTTCACAGAGCCACAGAGCTGTCAGGGCTGGAAGGGACCTCAAGGCTCAGCCAGTCCCAACCCCCTGCCATGGGCAGGGACACCTCACACCGCAGCAGGTTGCTCACAGCCACCTCCAGCCTGGCTGCAAACACCTCCAGGCAGGAGGCTTCCACCACCTCCCTGGGCAGCCTGTGCCAGGCTCTCACCACCCTCATGGGGAACAACTTCTTCCTCACAGCCAATCTCAATCTCCCCAATTCTAGTTTTGCTCCATCCCCCCCAGTCCTATCCCTCCCTGACACCCTCCAAAGTCCCTCCCCAGCTTTCTTGTAGTCCCCTGCAGGTACTGGAAGGCCACAATGAGGTCTCCTGGGAGCCTTCTCCTCTCCAGCCTGCACAACCCCAACTCCCTCAGTCTGTCCTCACAGCAGAGCAGCTCCAGCCCTCTGCTCCTCCTCCTGGCCCTTCCCTGGACACCTTCCAGCCCCTCCAGAGCCTTCCTGGCACAGAGGCTCCAGAACTGGCCCCAGGGCTCCAGCTGTGGGCTCAGCAGAGTGGAGCAGAGGGGCAGAATCCCCTCCCTGGCCCTGCTGGCCACACTTCTCTTGCTGCAGCCCAGGCTCTGCTTGGCTCTCTGGGCTGCAAGTGCTCCCTCCTTTCAATGTGGTTTCCAAATGTAGGCATGGGTGGGAGCCATGGAATGCTTCTTCCAATGTACTTGCAAGACTATGGAACAGTTTGCCCAGGGAGGTTGTGGATGTCCCCTCCCTGGAGGTGTTCAAGGCCAGGTTGGATGAGGCCCTGAGTAACCTGGTGTAGCTGAGAGGTGTCCCTGCCCATGGCAGGGGGGTTGCAGTGGATGATCTCTGAGGTCCCTTCCAGCCTGAGCCATTCTGTGATTCTATTTGGGTATGGACAATGCCTACCTAAACCCTCTCTGTTTTCTTTGGGCCTTTCCAAGTGGTTCTTCCTGAGTTAAGGACCAAGCAGCTGCCTGTGCATGTGATGTCTGTTTGCATGGCCTTTAGTCAGCCCGCAGTGAAACTGAACTTAGCCTGCAATGAAAGCAAATGCTGGTGGAGCCTCTCCCTCTAGAGCTCTCCAAAGCAAGCAGTGTCTTTGGAGTACACTTCCACACCATCAGTAGACCTGGTTTTAATGTATGTTCCTTCCCATTACAGCTCTGCTCCAGACTGAACACCCCCAGGTCCCTCTGCCACTCCTAACCAGCCCTTTTCTCCAGACCCTTCACCAGCTTCATTGCCCTTCTCTGGACTTGCTCCAGCATGTCTGGCTGAAAGGGAGTGACTGGGTGCCCAGAGGTGCCCATTCCCCCTGGTGCATGTGCTCTAAAGAAGAGCTGCTAAAGGGAAAAGCATCTGGAAGGAATTGCATAAAACAGGAGGAAAAGGAGAACAGAAAATCAGGCCCAGAGGAGTGATTTACCCCAACTCCTGCACAGGCACAAGAAGGAGATCTCACCTATGGGCAGGTCCAAGGGAGGACCAGAAGATGATCAGAGAGCTGGAGAACCTCCCCTCTGGGGACAGGCTGAGGGAGTTGGGGCTGTTCAGCCTGGAGAAGAGAAGGCTCCAGGGAGACCTCAGAGCAGCCTTTGTGGTAGGCTATGCCCATCCTGGGACAAAAACCAGGGGGGGAGGGCTCATGAGAGCTTTTTGCCCTCCCTGGAGGGTGTTTTCTCCCCTGGGAAACTGACTTGGTCTGTTCCACTTCTCCCCCTTCTTGTCCAGCAGGGGTATAAGAGGGAGGACATAGAATGGAATGGAATGGAATAGAATGGAATAGAATAGGATGGGATGGGATGGAATGGAATGGAATGGAATAGGATAGGATAGGATAGGATGGAATGGAATGGAATGGAATAGAATAGAATAGGATAGGATAGGATAGGATAGGATAGGATGGAATGGAATGGAATAGAATAGAATAGGATAGGATAGGATAGGATAGGATAGGATAGGATGGAATGGAATGGAATAGGATAGAATAGGATAGAATAGGATAGGATAGGATAGGATGGAATGGAATGGAATAGAATAGAATAGAATAGAATAGAATAGAATAGAATAGAATAGAATAGAATAGACCAGGTTGGAAGAGACCTTCAAGATCATGGTGTCCAACCTATCATCCAACACCACCTAATCAACTAACCCATGGCACCAAGCACCCTATCAAGTCTCCTCCTGAACACCTCCAGTGATGGTGACTCCACCACCTCCCTGGGCAGCCCATTCCAGCATTTTGGCCCATTGCAGCCCTTGCTCTCTCTTCCTGCTGCTTCCAAACTTTGCAAAGGACTGGTTCTGTATCTCATAGTTTCTTTTCCTTTTCCTCCTCCCACCCATCCTTGTTCCTTACCCTTGTGAACCCTGCCTGGCATTGTTACATAAATATATATATATATATACTGTTTAAAGGGAAATCCTTTGCCTCTTTACTTCCAAGCCAAACCCAAATTATTTCCTGGTGGATTTGCTCCCCTTCCTCTTTTTCTCCTCTCTCTACTGGGGAAGAGGAGGAGGGAAACAGGGGAAGGATTCTCAGCCTTGCCCTCATCTGAGCTTTTAAGCCCCAGTTAAGGCTCAAGCCACCACAGCCTTCCAGTACCTGAAGGGCTCCAGGAGAGCTGGGGAGGGACTTTGGACAAGGGCTGGGAGGGACAGGCTGAGGAACAATGGCTTTGAGCTGGGAGAGGGGAGACTGAGACTGGAGATGAGGAAGAAATTGTTGGCAGTGAGGGTGGTGAGACTCTGGCACAGGCTGCCCAGGGAGGCTGTGGCTGCCTCCTGCCTGGAGGTGTTCAAGGCCAGGCTGGATGAGGCCCTGAGCAAGCTGTGCTGGTGGGAGGGGTCCCTGCCCAGGGCAGGGGGCTGAAGCTGGTTGAGCTTTGAAGTCCCTTCCATCTATGAATAGATTGTGGCTAGGCCATGACCAGAACCCAAGCTTCCCAAACCTCCAGGTCCTTTCCTGGTAACCAAGAAACAGCAACAGAAATTGAGCAGCCTGGGTTGCCAGAAGGAGTCCTAATCCTGAGCCACTCATCTGTAACAACAACCATTTTCCATATTAACCAAACACATGGGGGGGAAAAAAGCCCCAAACCCCTATGAACCCCAACCAACCAAATCCACAAGCAGCACTCAGGGGAAAAGAAGCTCAGAGTGAGATTGGATTGACCCAGGCATCTGTGCTCTTGATTGTCAGCTGTTCACCTCTTTTGGTTTGGTTTGGTTTTCAGTGTTAATGATTTCTGAGGGATAAAAAAACCCAAAGCCAATAGAGGAGGGGAGAGAAAGAGAGAAAATCCCAAAGAAGTCAACAGTGGAGATAAAACCCCTCTGCATTTCAGCAGGAGCTGCTTGCAGTGACAGAGCTGTCTGCAGTGCTGCTCTAAGCCTCACTTGTGTTTAATAAAGTTTGTGCAGTCTGTCAGTTTTTAAATTAACTGCCTGGCTGGCTCAGGCTTCAGTCACCACACTTCAGACCTTGCAGCAGAATCACTGCCTGGGACTGAAATACAGCCAGAGGCAGCTGGCAGGGACTGCAGGAAATGGGAAGGGAAAACTGGAGCTGTTCCTGAGGAGATGGGAAGCAGCTCCATGGAGAGAGACTTTGGAGTCCTAGAGGACAGCAAATTCTGCATGGGACAGCAAGTGCCAGGGGCTGCACTTCGGCCACAGCAACCCCAGGCAGAGCTACAGGCTGGGGGCAGAGTGGCTGAGAGCTGCCAAACAGAGAGGGACCTGGGGGTGCTGATTGACAGCTGCCTGAACATGAGCCAGCAGTGTGCCCAGGTGGCCAGGAAGGCCAATGGCATCCTGGCCTGCATCAGGAACAGTGTGGCCAGCAGGAGCAGGGAAGTCCTTGTGCCCTGTGCTCAGCACTGCTTAGGCCACACCTTGAGTCCTGTGTCCAGTTCTGGGCTCCTCAGTTTAAGAAGGACATTGAAAGACTTGAAGGTGTCCAGAGAAGGGCAACAAGGCTGGGGAGGGGTCTGGAGCACAGCCCTGTGAGGAGAGGCTGAGGGAGCTGGGGTTGCTGAGCCTGGAGAAGAGGAAGCTCAGGGGAGACCTCATTGCTCTCTCCAACTCCCTGAAGGGAGGTTGTAGCCAGGTGGGGGTTGGTCTCTTCTCTCAGGCAAGCAGCACCAGAACAAGAGGACACAGTCTCAAGCTGTGCCAGGGTAGGTTTAGGCTGGAGGTGAGGAGAAAGTTCTTCCCAGAGCGAGTTGTTAGCCATTGGAATGTGCTGCCCAGGGAGGTGGTGGAGTCCCCATCCCTGGAGGTGTTCAAGAGGGGATTGGATGTGGCACTTGGTGCCATGGTTTAGTCATGAGGTCTGTGGTGACAGCTTGGACTTGATGATCCTCGAGGTCTCTTCCAACCTTGGTGAGACTGTGAGCCCTTGGGGCCAAGAGAGCCAAGGGGATCCTGGGGGGCAGCAAGAAAAGTGAGGCCAGCAGGGCTGGAGGAGGTTCTGCTGCCCCTCTGCTCTGCCGTGCTGAGACCACAGCTGCAAGGCTGTGTCAAGTTTGGGGCTCCCCAGCTCAAGAGGGACAGAGAGCTGCTGGAGAGAGTCCAACAGAGAGCCTCGTTTTGGGGACTTGAGCATCTCCCCTGTGAAGAGAGACTGAGAGCCCTGGGGCTGATTGGTGTGGAGAGAAGGCAGCTGAGAGGGATCTGATCAATGTCTATCAATAGCTGAGGGCTGGGGGTCAAGGGGAGGGGGCCAAGCTCTATTGGGTGGTGCACAGCAATAAGCCAAGGAACAATGGAGACAAACTTGAACAGAGAAGGTTTCAGCTCAACGTGAGGAGAAACTTCTTTGGTGTGAGGCTGCTGGAGGCCTGGAGCAGGCTGCCCAGAGAGGTTGTGGAGTCTCCTGCTCTGGAGCCTTTCCAGCCCCACCTGGATGCATTCCTGTGCAGACTGCCCTGGGTGTCCCTGCTCAGGCAGGGGGCTTGGGCTGGATGAGCTCTGGAGCTCCCTACTGCGGTACTGTGAAACAAGGCAGCAAGAATAGGTTGCCAAACAACTCCACTGCTGCTTTTCTTCTCCTTTCTAAAGAGTGTCTAGAAGATGGTTATTTACCTTCATTTCCATTTTCATTCTTCCTTTCCACTGAGGTCTGGGTGTGAAGGTTGAGCTCCTGAGAGTGATTTTTTAGCATTAATTCCAAATTCTTTTCCAATATTTTATGGTGATACTGAAGGGTCTGGAGAAGAGGGCTGCTGAGGAGCAGCTGAGGGAGCTGGGGTGCTTTATCCTGGAGAAGAGGAAGCTGAGGGGAGACCTCATTGCTCTCCACAGCTACCTGAGAAGAGGTTGGATCCAGGTGGGAGTCTCCCTAGCATCAGGTGATAGACCCATACTTGGCACTGGGAGCTGGGAGAGTTTAGTCTGGAGAAGAGAAGGCTGATGGAGGAAGTTGTAGTGAGGTGAGGGTTGGGTCTCCCTAGTCTCAGGTGATAGAAGGAGAGGCAATGTCCTGGAATTGTGCCAGGAGAGGGTCAGGTTGGAGATGAGGAGCAATTTCTTTGCTGCCAGAGTGGTCAGGGCCTGGCAGAGGCTGCCCAGGGAGGTGGTGGAGTCCCCATGGCTGGAGGGGTTCCAGAACCCTGTGGCCATGGCAGCTGGGGCCATAGTTTGGTGGCCATGGTGGGGTTGGGTTGATGGTTGGACTGGATGATCTTGGAGGGCTTTTCCAACCCAATGAATTCCCTGATCTACACTGAAAGGCTAAAGCAAGGTGTGGGGAAGCATTTCCTAGAGAACAGAATAGCAGCCTGCTGTTATGCCTGGATGGAAATCACATCCTGAAGTCACTGTGGAAGTATGGAACTGGGGGTGGCAGCCTAATCATTTCTAGGAACATCCCTTGAAGGAGCTGTGCCTGAAGTCAATATTCACATCTCCAAGAGGGTCAAATGCTGAAAAATGAGACCATAGAATAACAGAATATGAGGCACAGAATGTATCTGCTTGGAAGAGAGCTCCAGGCTCATCCAGGCCAACCCTCTCCACCCAGCACTGCAGGCTCAGCACCAAGCCATGGCCCTAAGCACCAGCTCCACAGCTGCTGGAACACCCCCAGGGATGGGCACTGCAGCACTGCCCTGGGCAGCCTCTGCCAAGCTCTGAGAACCCTTCCAGGGCAGAAAGATTTCCTGAGCTCCAGCCTGAGCCTCCCCTGGGGCAGCTTGGAACCATTGCCTCTGCTCCTGTCCCTTGCCACCAAGGAGCAGAGGCTGCCCCCTCCTCACTCCAACCTCCCTGCAGGGAGCTGCAGAGAGCAAGGAGGTCTCCCTCAGCCTCCTCTTCTCCAGCCTGAACACCCCCAGCTCCCTCAGCCCTCCTCCAGCCCAGGGGCTCCAGGCCCTTCTCCAGCCTGGCTGCCCTCAGCTGTTGTCTGAGCTGTTGCCTGTTTGAGGTGGATTTACAGCCTTGGCTTGCAAAATGCCATATTCCAGCAGGTGTGACATCAAGCCGTTAAGATGGAACTATTACAGACTTAACACAATTTCCTGTTTCTGGTCTAGCTGCTGAGATGTTCCATAGTCAGTGTGCTTCATTTGCAATGGATAGGACCTCCCTCACTCTCCACAGCTCCCTGAAAGGAGGTTGGAGCCAGGTGAGGGTTGGTATCCTCTCTGAGTGAGTTATAGGACTCAAGTATGGGCTCAAGGTGCCCCAGGGCAGGTTTAAGTTGGACATTAGAAGAAACTTCTTGACTGAAAGGGTTCTGAACACTGGCACAGGCTGCTCAGGGGGGTGTCTGAATCCTCACACCTGGAGGTGTTTCAAAGAGGCAGAGAGGTGGTGTTGAAGGCCATGGGTTAGCCCCAGCCTGGGCACAGTGAGAGAATGGTTGGACTGGATGAGCTTAAAGGGCTTTTCCAACCCAGATGATTCTGTGGTTCTATGATCCTATGCTTAAGTGTTTCTTATGCCCAGATCTCATGTCCAGGCTGGAAGGAAACACTCTGGGATGAGTGCAAAATGTCACAGAATCATAGAATCAATAAGGTTGGAAAAGACCTCAGGGATCATCAAGTCCAACCTGTCACCCAACTCCATCTAATCAACTGAACCATGGCACCAATCCCCTCTTCAACACCTCCAGGGACAGTGATTCCACCACCTCCCTGGGCAGCACATTCCAATGGCCAATCTCTCTTGCTGGGAAGAGCTTTCTCCTTACCTCCAGCCTAAACTACCCCTGGCACAGCTTGAGACTGTGTCCTCTTGTTCTGGTACTGGTTGCCTGGGAGAAGAGACCAACCCCCAGCTGGCTCCAACCTCCCTTCAGGGAGTTGGAGAGAGCAAGAAGGTCTCCCCTGAGCCTCCTCTTCTCCAGGCTAAGCAACCCCAGCTCCCTCAGCCTCTCCTGAATTACCACTGGGAATCAACAAGAAGCCTTTCCAATGGCACAGCCAAGTCTTGTTAGCCACACAAGGAAGAACCTATCCAGATGAAGCTCATTAGAAGAACCCCAGGGAGTTGGAGAGGATGCTGGATGGGGCTGCAACGTGCTGGATGGTTTGCAGCTTAGCATTTCCTTGCTTCTGCTGCCCGTTGGGCACCCAAAGATGAATTTAGAGGAAAGGCTCTCTTCATGGCAGTGCAGAGCTGGATTTAGCAATGCAGAACTAGGGCAAGAGCTGAAGATTAAAGAATTCTCACAATGACTGATTTACATAGCAGAGGGAATCACCCAGTGAGAGAAGGAAAGCTCTTGCACTTTAATGTGTTCCTCAGGGCTACTTCCTGCAGTGCCCAGCATTGGCTATAGATAGGCCTGAGAATAAGACAGATGGCAGCTGCCCTGCTCAGGAGAGTGTCCTACAGGACTGATGAGTCTTTAGTGATCAAGAAGCCTTCCTTATTCAGGAACTGGCACACTTCTTTCCATCTGTGAAAGAGGAAACATACTGGAGTCTCCCTCTCTCTGGTGACTTTCCAACTCCACCTGGATGTGTTCCTATGTAAGCTGCCCTGGGAGCCCCTGCTCTGGCAGGGGGCTTGGACTGGATGAGCTCTGGAGGTCCCTTCCAGGCCCCAACATTCTGTGATTCTGTGACTGTGACTCTCTGACTCTGCTGCTGTGATTCTGTGTCTCTGTGACTCTGATTCTGTGACTCTGTGACTGTGATTCTGTGACTCTGTGATTCTGTGATTCTGTGACTCTGTGATTCTGTGACTCTGATTCTGTGACTCTGTGATTCTGTGACTCTGTGACTCTGTGATTGTGATTCTGTGATTCTGTGATTGTGATTCTGTGACTCTGTGACTCTGTGATTGTGATTCTGTGACTCTGTGACTCTGATTCTGTGACTCTGTGACTCTGTGATTCTGTGACTCTGTGATTCTGTGATTGTGATTCTGTGACTCTGTGACTCTGATTCTGTGACTCTGTGATTCTGTGATTGTGATTCTGTGATTCTGTGACTCTGTGACTCTGTGATTGTGATTCTGTGACTCTGTGACTCTGATTCTGTGACTCTGTGACTCTGTGATTGTGATTCTGTGACTCTGTGACTCTGATTCTGTGATTCTATGACTGTGATTCTGTGATTGTGATTCTGTGACTCTGTGACTGTGTTTCTGTGACTCTGACTCTGTGATTGTGATTCTGTGATTCTGTGACTCTGTGATTGTGATTCTGTGATTCTGTGATTCTGTGACTCTGATTCTGTGACTCTGGGACTCTGTGATTGTGATTCTGTGACTCTGTGACTGTGTTTCTGTGACTCTGTGATTGTGATTCTGTGACTCTGTGACTCTGATTCTGTGACTCTGTGATTGTGATTCTGTGACTCTGTGACTGTGTTTCTGTGACTCTGTGATTCTCTGATTCTGTGACTCTGATTGTGTGATTCTGTGACTGTGACTCTGTGACTCTGAGACTGTGTGATTCTGTCTCATTGTGCATATTGAAAAAGGAAAGATGAGATCCTCTTATCCAAGGTGACCATAGATGCTATGTGACCTGCCCTAGGTGCCCCTGCTCTGGCAGGGGGTTGGACTGCATGCTCTGTGGAGGTCCCTTCCAATCCCTAACACTCTGTGATTCTCTGACCCAGACTGTAGCTTAGGAAGTTGTTCTTCAGTATGAGGGTGGTGAGACTGGAACAGGCTGTGCAGAGAAGTTGTGGATGTCCCTTCCCTGGATGTGTTCAAGGCCAGGCTGAACAGGACCTGGAGCAACCAAGTCTTGCTGGGAGGAGTCTGTGCCCCTGGTAGGGAGGTTGGAGCAGAGGATCTCTGAGGTCCCTTCCATCCTGAGCCATTCTGTGGTTTGGCATTTCTGGGCATTTTGTGTGTGCACAGCCCATGGCAGCACAGCTTAATGATCTCTGTGCAAGGCCACATTCCACGAAGACAAACCCAGCTCCCCAGGACTGGTTAGAGCTTTGTGACAGGCTGGAGTTCCTTCCACTCCAGCTGGTGCAGATACAACCTGCAAGGCCAGACAGAACGAGACTCCTCTGTGTGTTTTCACTAGGAAAGGGTTTGTTTTCCTGCAGCTCATCCCCCCCTTGCTGCAGAGCAGCAGCAGCTTTGGCTTTTATGGGGAGCAGGTGGCTGGGATTGAAAAACCTGTTTACCTGGAGTGAAAGATTTATTGCCCTCAGAACTCATCCCAGAACATTTGCAATTGGCTAGCAGCTTCTGCTGGAAAGCTCTTGTGGAGCAACAGTGCAAGCAGGGAGACTGTGTGGAGGGAATGGGAAGGTGAGAGAGTCACAGAATCACAGGATGTTAGGGGTTAGAAGGGACCTCCAGAGCTCATCCAGTCCAACCCCCCTGCCAGAGCAGGGCACCCAGGGCAGGGCACCCAGGGCAGGGCACACAGAACACATCCAGGTGGGGCTGGAAAGAAAGAGACTCCACATCCTCTCTGGGCAGCCTCCAGCACCCTCACAGGGACAAAGTTTCCCCTCCTGTTCCCCTAGCACCTCCTCTGCTCCAGCTTGCCCCCAGTGCCCCTTGTGCTGTGCTTGGCCATCCCTGAGCAGAGCCTGGTTCCAGCCCTGCACATCTTTATCCCCAGCACTGAGGGCAGCCCTCAGGCTGCTCTGCTCCCAGCTCCAAGCCCCAGCTGCCTCAGCCTGTGCTCACAGGGAGATGTTCCACTGCCTGCAGCAGCTCTGTGCCTCTGGGCTGGACTCTCTCAAGCAGTTCCCTGAGCTCCTTCTTGACCTGAGGGGCCCAGAAGTGGACACAAGATTCCAGCTGTGGCCTCACCAGGGCTTAGCTATTTTACAAGAAGGCCTTCCCAGTTCCCAATAAATAACAGAATGAATCAAAACAAAGCTTCAAAGTTCCTAGAGACATCTGAGGAATATTGTTAATGTTTCACTATTTTACCTTAATGATGAAAGAAATGGAAAAGGAAAACTGGAGCAACCTTTTGTGGTCTGCTCCAGGTGCTTGTAACTGCATCACACAAAAGAGTGCTGTACTTAAAAACAAGATTACATTTATGCCCACAGGGCTCCTAGTGAAAGCCTGATCCAGAGCCGACCTCATCACTTTGTATATAGAATAGAATAGAATAGAATAGAATAGAATAGAATAGAATAGAATAGAATAAACTGGGTTGGAAGAGACCTTCAAGATCATCGTGTCCAACCTATCAACCAATCCAACACCACTTAAACAACTAACCCATGGCACCAAGCACCCCATCAAGTCTCCTCCTGAACACCTCCAGTGATGGTGACTCCACCACCTCCCTGGGTAGCACATCCCAATGTGCAATCACTCTCTCTGTGTAGAACTTCTTCCTAACATCCAGCCTGAACCTCCCCTGGCACAGCTTGAGACTGTGTCCTCTTGTTCTGGTGCTGGATGCCTGGGAGAAGAGACCAACCCCTTCCTGGCTATAACCTCCCTTCAGGGAGTTGTAGACAGCAAGAAGGTCTCCCCTGAGCCTCCTCTTCTCCAGGCTAAGCACCCCCAGCTCCCTCAGCCTCTCCTCACAGGGCTGTGCTCCAAACCCCTCACCAACTTTGTTGCCCTTCTCTGGACACCTTCCAGCAAGTCAACCTCCTTCCTAACCTGAGGGGCCCAGAACTGGACACAGGACTCAAGGTGTGGCCTAAGCAGTGCAGTGTACAGGGGCAGGATGACCTCCCTGCTCCTGCTGGCCACACTGTTCCTGATGCAGGCCAGGATGCCATCAGAATAGAACAGAACAGAACAGAATAGAATAATTATGCTCTTCCATAGTTTTTTCTATCCTGCCTTCTCACTTGAACTGGGAGAAAGAGGCTGACACAGAAGGCCCTGAGCCACCTTTCTGCTCTTCCTGGTCTTGCTCTATCCTTCTCAGCCCAGAAAAGTCACTGCTTCATATTTCACTGTGCTTTGATTCTGCTTTGCTCTGGCGAGACCTCGCCTAGAGTCCTGTGCCCCCACTGCTGGGGCAATCAACACAAGGACATTAACCTGTTGGAGAGGGTCCAGAGGAGGCCACAAAGCTTATCAGAGGGCTGGAGAGCCTCCCCTGCAGGGGCAGGCTGGGAGAGTTGGGGCTGTTCAGCCTGGAGAAGAGAAGGCTCCAGGGAGACCTCAGAGCTGCTTTGCAGTACCTGAAGGGGCTCCAGGAGAGCTGGGGAGGGACACTGGACAAGGGCTGGGAGTGATGGTGTGAGGGGGAATGGCTTTGAGCATGAGAAGGGCAGCTTTAGACTGGAGATTAAGAAGAAATTCTTGGCAGTGAGTGTGGTGAGAGACTGGCACAGGTTGCCCTGGGAGGCTGTGGATACCTCCTCCATGGAGTAGTTGAAGGCCAGGCTGGATGAGGCCCTGAGCAGCCTGGGCTGGGGGGAGGTGTTAGCACTCCTGGCTATGTTGAAGCAGATTTCCAGCTTCAGGACTTATGAAACTCTCTGAAGTCACACAATCAGAACATGGTAGGGGTTGGAAGGGAGATCCAAAGCTCACCCAGCCCAACCCCCTGCACCCAGCAGGGACATCCTCCACTGGAGCAGGCTGCCCACAGCCCTGTCCAGCCTCACCTGGAAGAGCTCCAGGGATGAAGCCTCAACCACCTCCTCCTGGGGCAGAACTTGTTCCTCACATCCAATCTCCATCTGCTCTGCCCTGGTTTGAAGCCACTGCCCCTGGACCCATCCTGCAGGCCTTTGCAAACAGCCTCCATCACAGGCTCCAGGGAGGGGGGACGACACAAGTGGGACCCACAGGCTCCATGGGAGGGAGGCAGGGGGGACACATGGGCTCCAAGGTGGGGGAAAAGTGGGACCTACAGGCTCCGGGGGTGGGGGTGGGGGACACAAGTGGCACCCACAGGCTCGGGGTGGGGGGATGGATGGACAAGTGGGACCCACAGGCTCCATGGGAGGGAGGCAGGGGGGACCCACAGGCTCCAAGGTGGGGGAAAAGTGGGACCCACAGGCTCCGGGGCGGGGTGGGGGACGACACAAGTGGCACCCACAGGCTCGGGGTGGGGGGGTGGATGGACAAGTGGGACCCACAGGCTCCGGTTGGGGCAGAAGCCAGAGCTGCTGCTGTGGGGGCAGAGGAAGTCCTTCCGCGGGGCTGGAGCCAGCCGGGCGCAGCCGAAGCAGCCCCCGGGGCAGGAGGGAGGGAGCCGAAGGCGGCGGCCGGGGAGCGACCTGCCGGCTCCTGGCCGCAGCGGGAGGCGCTGGAGGGGCCCCGGGGGCTGCCGCAGGGTCGGTGGCCCTGCAGGAGCAGCTGACGCTGCAGTTGTGCTGGGGTGGGAGAGGTGCAGGAGGCTGCCGCGGGGGGAGCAGAGCCCCTTCAGGTCCTGGCAGAATGCTGTTGGGTCTCCCTGGAGCCTTCTCTTCTCCAGGCTGAACACCCCCAGCTCCCTCAGCCTGTCCCCAGAGCAGAGCTGCTCCAAGCCCCTGAGCATTTTCATGGCCTCCCCTGGACCCTCTCCATCAGGTCCAGGTCCTTCCTGTGTTGAGGGCTCCAGACCTGCACACAGTTCTTCCCAGAGCAGAGCTGCTCCAAGCCCCTGAGCATTTTCATGGCCTCCTCTGAGCCTGCTCCATCAGGTCCAGGTCCTTCCTGTACTGAGGGCACCCATGTGTCACACCCTAAGGCCCAGCTGATGCCTCCACCATCAAAACTTTGGAGTTTTAATCCTCCCCAGGAGAACCCAAAGCTCAAACACCAAGATGGAAGAAACCAGAGTCTGAAAGGCAAAGAGACCAAAGCAAGTCCTTCTCTGACTTGCCACCAGCAGCCTGGAGGCACTGCTGACATCTAAAGCTTTCCCAGAAGAATGGCAAGTGCCATGAGAGCTGTGGGGAGGGTGGGAGATGACATCTGGGGCAGGGCAACCACAGGCACTGATCCAGGCTGGGCAGGGACTGGCTGCAGAGCAGCCCTAAAGGAAAGGCCTTGGGGGTGCTGGGGGAGGAGAAGCTCAGCAGGAGCCAGCAGGGAGCACTTGCAGCCCAGAGAGCCAAGCAGAGCCTGGGCTGCAGCAAGAGAAGTGTGGCCAGCAGGGCCAGGGAGGGGATTCTGCCCCTCTGCTCCACTCTGCTGAGACCACAGCTGGAGCTCTGGGGCCAGTTCTGGAGCCTCTGTGCCAGGAAGGCTCTGGAGGGGCTGGAAGGTGTCCAGAGCAGGGCCACGAGGAGGAGCAGAGGGCTGGAGCTGCTCTGCTGTGAGGACAGACTGAGGGAGTTGGGGTTGTGCAGGCTGGAGAGGAGAAGGCTCCCAGGAGACCTAATTGTGGCCTTCCAGTGGGGAGGGACTTCTGAGAGTGTCAGGGAGGGATAGGACTGGGGGGGATGGAGCAAAACTAGAAGTGGGGAGATTGAGATTGGCTGTGAGGAAGAAGTTGTTGCCCATGAGGGTGGTGAGAGCCTGGCACAGGCTGCCCAGGGAGGTGGTGGAAGCCTCCTGGCTGGAGGTGTTTGCAGCCAGGCTGGAGGTGGCTGTGAGCAACCTGCTGCAGTGTGAGGTGTCCCTGCCCATGGCAGGGGGCTGGGACTGGCTGAGCCTTGAGATCCCTTCCAGCCCTGACAATTCTGTGATTCTGTGATTGGATGATTGAGGCTCCCTCAGCAAGTTTGCAGGTAATGCCAGGCTGAGTGGTGTGGTTGATTAGACTGAGGGACAGGATGGTGCCATCCACAGGGACCTGGACAGGCTGCAGAGGTGTGCTAAAGAGAATCCCAAGATGTTCAATAGGCAAAGTGCAAGGTCCTACACCTAGACTGGGGCAACTCTCAACATCAATCCAGGCTGGGGGTGAGGAGATTGAGAGCAGCCCTGAAGAGGAGGACTTGGGGCTGCTGGGGGTGGGGGAGAAGCTGGACAGGAGCCAGCAATGGGCACTGGCAGCACAGGAGGCCAAGGGCAGCCTGGGCTGCAGCCAAAGCAGTGTGGCCAGAGCGGGGGAGAGAGGATCCTGCCCCTCTGCTCTGCTCTGGGGAGACCTCACCTGCAGGGCTGGGGCCAGCTGTGGAACCCTCAGCATATGAGAACCATGGAGCTGCTGGAGAGGGTCCAGAAGAGGCCACAAAGATGATCAGAGGCTGGAGAACCTCTACTCCAAAGACAGGCTGGGAGAGCTGGGGCTGTTCAGCCTGGGGAAGAGAAGGCTCCAGGGAGACCTCAGAGCACAGAGAGCCAAGAGAGCCTGGGCTGCAGCAAGAGAAGTGTGGATCTGCTCCATCAGGTCCTTGTCCTTGTGGTGAGGGCCCCAGAGCTGGAGGCAGCACTGCAGGTGAGGTCTCAGCAGGGCAGAGCAAAGGGGCAGAATCTCCTCTGTTGACTGCAAGTGAGGCATCAAATGGAAGCTGAATGCTGTGCATGACTGAAGCAGGTCTGGAGCTTGATGGACAGACAAGAAATGAGGCTACCTTCCTAAGGGGTTCCTTGGGTTTGTGTCTTTGGTGCTTTTCTTGTTGCTTTATTGTTTTGGGCTTTTGTTGTTCTTATTTTGTTGGGGGTTTTTGTTGGTTTTGGTTTTGTAATGTGATTATTTGTTTGTTTTGCTACTTTTGTTGGGTTTGGGTTGGTTGGTTGGGTTTGGGTTGGGGTTTTGTTGTTGTTGTTGTTTTGGGGTTTTTTTGGATTGGTTTGGTTTTGATTTTGGGGGCAAGAGAGTCTGCTCAGCAGGTTTGCTGACCATACAAAGCAGGGAGGCTTGGCTGAGACCCCTGAAGCCTGTGAGGCCATTCAGAGGCTTGGGCAGACTGAGAGCTGGGCACAGAGGAACCTAATGAGGCTCAAGCAGGATGAGAGCAGAGTCCTGCAGCTGGGCAGGAAGAATAAACTGCAGCAGCACAGGCTGGGAGGGGATCTGCTGGAGAGCAGCCCCAAGGAGAAGGAGCTGGGAGTGCTGGGGGGCAGCAAGTTCTGCATGGGACAGCAATGTGCCCTGGGGGCCAAGAAGGCCAAGGGGGTCCTGGGGGGCATGCAGAGGAGTGTGTCCAGCAGAGCCAGGGAGGTTCTCCTCCCCCTCTGCTCTGCCCTGCTGAGACCTCACCTGGAATCTTGCATCCAGCTCTGGGCTGCCCAGCTCAGGAGGGACAGGGATCTGCTGGAGAGAGTCCAAGGGAGGGCAATGAGGATGCTGAAGGGACTGCAGCACTGCCTGGGGGGGAGAGGCTGAGAGCCCTGGGGCTGTTCAGTCTGCAGAGGCTGAGAGGGATCTGATCAGTGGCTTGGACAGCAACACTCTGTGCTTGGTTAGGAACTGGCTGGAGGCTGAGCCCAGAGAGTGGTGGTGAATGGTGCCACAGCCAGCTGGCAGCCAGGCACCAGTGGTGTGCCCCAGGGATCAGTGCTGGGCCCCAGCCTCTTCAATATCTTCATTGATGATCTGGATGAGGGCATTGAGTCAGTCATCAGCACATTTGCAGCTGACACCAAGCTGGGGGCAGATGTTGGTCAGTTAGAGGGCTGAAGGGCTCTGCAGAGGGACCTTGACCGACTGGACAGATGGGCAGAGGTCAACAGGATGGCATTCAACAAGTCCAAGTGCCAGGGGCTGCACTTTGGCCACAGCAACCCCAGGCAGAGCTACAGGCTGGAGTCAGAGTGGCTGAGAGCTGCCAAACAGAGAGGGACCTGGGGGTGCTGACTGACAGCTGCCTAAACATGAGCCAGCAGTGTGCCCAGGGGGCCAAGAAGGCCAATGGCATCCTGGCCTGCATCAGGAACAGTGTGGCCAGCAGGAGCAGGGAGGTCATTGTGCCCTGTGCTCAGCACTGGTTAGGCCACACCTTGAGTCCTGTGTCCAGTTCTGGGCCCCTCAGTTTAAGAAGGACATTGAGAGACTTGAAGGTGTCCAGAGAAGGGCAACAAAGCTGGGGAGGGGTCTGGAGCACAGCCCTGTGAGGAGAGGCTGAGGGAGCTGGGGTTGCTTAGCCTGGAGAAGAGGAGGCTCAGGGGAGACCTTCTTGCTCTCTCCAACTCCCTGAAAGGAGGTTGTAGCCAGGAGGGGTTTGGTCTCTTCTCTCAGGCATCCAGCACCAGAACAAGAGGACACAGTCTCAAGCTGTGCCAGGGGAAGTTTAGGCTGGAGGTGAGGAGAAAGTTCTTCACTGAGAGAGTTGTTAGCCATTGGGATGTGCTGCCCAGGGAGGTGCTGCAGTCACCGTCCCTGGAGGTGTTCAAGAGGGGATTGGATGTGGCACTTGGAGCCATGGTCTAGTCATGAGGTCTGTGGAGACAGGTTGGACTTGATGATCCTTGGGGTCTCTTCCAACCTTAGTTATACTGTGAGACTCTGAGACTGTAATAGCTGAGGGCTGGGGGTCAGGAGGGAGGGCACAGGGCCAGGCTCTGCTCACTGTGCCCTGGGATAGGCCAAGAGGCAATGGATGGAAACTGCAGCACAGGAGGTTCCAGCTCAGCATGAGGAGGAACTTCTGCACTGTGAGGGTCCCAGAGGCCTGGAACAGGCTGCCCAGGGAGGTTGTGGAGTCTCCTTCTGTGGAGCCTTTGCAGCTGTGGCCGTTTGAGGCTGTGCCTTTAAGGAAGGGGCACACTGGCCAAATGTTTGTAAAATATTTTGGTATTCTAAACGAATTTCATTGGCCAAGGATTGTGGGAGGTCAGATTGGACCCAGGGGAGCTGGGAACTTTCTCTCAGTCTTCCTTCCTTCTCTGTCCCTTTCAGCTGGATTCTGCTTCTGGGATTCTGGCCAACTAAGATAAGAACTAACTCCCTGTGCATAGGCCTCTGTCTGCTGTACTAACTCCCCTTTCTTCTCGTCTTCTACCTCTTTGGGGGAGAGGGGAGGTAGGGGGGTGAAGGGGGCACAGGGGGAAGCCCCCTCTGTGGGGGGTCTGGTTTCTGGTTGAGTTCATTTGCTGTATATTCTTGTATATATTGTAAAATCCCTGTATCTGTTGTGTTACACAGAATCTGTTTCCTTGTCAAATATACTCTCATTTCTCCGACTGGGTTTAGCTGTGGTCTCTTTCTCAGTGGGGGAGGGAAAGCAGAGCCTTTCCTTTCAAACCACCACAGCAGCCCTGTCTGGATGTGTTCCTGTGTGCCCTGTGCTGGATTCTCTGCTCCTGCTCTGGCAGGGGCTTGGACTGGGAGCTCTCCAGAGGTCCCTTCCACCCCCTGACATCCTGTGAGCCTGTGGTTCTGCAAACTTTGATTTCCTTGTGTGAGGAGGCAGTATCCTTCCCATCTTCACCCATATTCCAACACTAATAAACAGATGGTCAAATTACAGAGGCCCCATCAGCCAGAAAATTAAATGAATCAGAAATTCTCCAGAGCTTGGGTTTTTACCAGACCATCCCTTCTTCCATCAAAATAAACAAACCACTTTGCTTTTCCTTCTGCTTCTCTCTCCCAAACACTTTCAGAACCACCAGATCAAATAATTAAGCTGCAGGAAAATCCCTGGTTGGTATTAAACAAGCTCTGCTGGGAGGAAGTCTGAGGTAACAGCTGGTTAGCACAGAGCAAGAGATTGCATTGCATGGAGTGTGTCTGCTTGGCACAAAGGGGAAGGCAGGCTCTGAACTGATTGGATCAGTGATTACAGGGAAATTGGAACAGACCTAAGTAGCACATTAGAGGTTGGGAGGGACCTCCAGAAATCATTCAGTCCAACCCCCCTGTCAGGGCAGGATCACCCAGGGGAGTCCACACAGGATAGCATTCAGGTGGGTTTTGAGTGTCTGCAGACAAGGAGACTCCAAAGCCTCACAGCTTCACAGATGGCAGTGGGCTGGAGGAGACTCTCAAAGAGCATCTTCTTCAACCCCCCTGCAGGCAGCAGGGACATCTCCAGCCAGAGCAGGCTGCCCAGGGACACAGCCAGGCTGAGCTTGAATGGCTCCAGGGACAGAGCCTCAACCCCATCCCTGGGCAGCCTGTGCCAGTGTCTCCCCAGCCTCCCTGTGCAGAGCTTCCTCCTCATGTCCAACCTAACTCTGCCCTGCTCCAGGTTCAAACCACTGCCCCTGGGCCTATCCCCACAGCCCCTTCTGAGCAGTCCCTCCCCAGCCTGCCTGCAGCTGCCCTGCAGATATTGAACTGCAGCTCTGAGGTCTCCCTGGAGCCTTCTCTTCTCCAGGCTGAACAGCCCCAGTCTAGGTGTAGGACCTTGCACTTTGCCTTATTGAACATCTTGGGATTCTCTTTAGCACACCTCTGCAGCCTGTCCAGGTCCCTGTGGATGGCACCATCCTGTCCCTCAGTCTAATCAACCACACCACTCAGCCTGGCATTACCTGCAAACTTGCTGAGGGAGCCTCAATCATCCAATCACAGAATCACAGAATTGTCAGGGCTGGAAGGGATCTTAAGGCTCAGCCAGTCCCAACCCCCTGCCATGGGCAGGGACACCTCACACCACAGCAGGTTGCTCACAGCCACCTCCAGCCTGGCTGCAAACACCTCCAGGCAGGAGGCTTCCACCACCTCCCTGGGCAGCCTGTGCCAGGCTCTCACCACCCTCATGGGGAACAACTTCTTCCTCACAGCCAATCTCAATCTCCCCATTTCTAGTTCTGCTCCATCCCCCCCAGTGCTATCCCTCCCTGACACTCTCAGAAGTCCCTCCCCACTGGAAGGCCACAATGAGGTCTCCTGGGAAACTTCTCCTCTCCAGCCTGCACAACCCCAACTCCCACAGTCTGTCCTCACAGCAGAGCAGCTCCAGCCCTCTGCTCCTCCTCCTGGCCCTTCTCTGGACACCTTCCAGCCCCTCCAGAGCCTTCCTGGCACAGAGGCTCCAGAGCTGGCCCCAGAGCTCCAGCTGTGGTCTCAGCAGAGTGGAGCAGAGGGGCAGAATCCCCTCCCTGGCCCTGCTGGCCACACTTCTCTTGCTGCAGCCCAGGCTCTGCTTGGCTCTCTGGGCTGCAAGTGCTCCCTGCTGGCTCCTATTGAGCTTCTCCTCCCCCAGCCCCCCCAAGGCCTTTCCTTCAGGGCTGCTCTCCAGCCAGTCCCTGCCCAGCCTGGATCAGTGCCTGGGATTGCCCTGACCCAGCTGCAATCAATCTTGATGTTTGTACCACTGATGAAGATCCTGAACAGCAGTGGTTGCAGGATGGACAGCTGAGGGACACCACTTGTCACCCATCTCCATCTGGACACCAAGCCATTGACCACCACACTTATTATACAAACATCTGACCAGCTCCATATGCACTGGACAGAGAGAAGGCTTCTGTCAGGATCCTCTCCATCTCAGCCTGGCTCAAGGGTTACAATACACAAGAGGGTCAGCTGCTCAAACCCAGGTACAAGTGAAGCAGGTCACAAGAGGTTAACTGCTCCAACCCAGGTACAAGTGAAGCAGGTCACAAGAGGTTAACTGCTCAAACCCAGGTACAAGTGAAGCAGGTCACAAGAGGTTAACTGCTCAAACCCAGGTACAAGTGAAGCAGGTCACAAGAGGTTAACTGCTCAAACCCAGGTACAAGTGAAGCAGGTCACAAGAGGTTAACTGCTCAAACCCAGGTACAAGTGAAGCAGGTCACAAGAGGGTCAGCTGCACAAACCCAGGTACAAGTGAAGCAGGTCACAAGAGGTTAACTGCTCAAACCCAGGTACAAGTGAAGCAGGTCACAAGAGGGTCAGCTGCTCAAACCCAGGTACAAGTGAAGCAGGTCACAAGAGGTTAACTGCTCAAACCCAGGTACAAGTGAAGCAGGTCACAAGAGGTTAACTGCTCAAACCCAGGTAGAAGTGAAGCAGGTCACAAGAGGTTAACTGCTCAAACCCAGGTACAAGTGAAGCAGGTCACAAGAGGTTAACTGCTCAAACCCAGGTACAAGTGAAGCAGGTCACAAGAGGTTAACTGCTCAAACCCAGGTACAAGGTCAGGTCATAAGAAGGTCAACTGATTATTCCAGACAATAAAGAGGGGAGCAGGAGCTGGGTGCACAGAGAGGCCAGGTCCCTGCTCAGCTCTGCTGCAGGAGGTAATGATCCTTATGGTCCCAAAGGGCAGGGCAGGCTGTAGCCAGGTATGTTGAGGTGGTTAAGTCTCCTTTCCTGGCCATATTCAAGGGGAGGCTTGATGAGGCCCTGGGCAACCTGATCTAGTTGGGGATGTCCCTGCTGACTGTGGGGAGGTTGGACTGTATGACCTTTGGAGGTCCCTTCCAGCCTGGACCATTCTATGATTCTGTGATTCTGTGATGCTGTGTTAAAGAGGTGCCTGAACACTCTGGTTCACAGCCTGCCACCACCTGTACTGTCCCAGGGGGCTGCTGTGTGGCACAGGCAGGGCAGTGCCATCCTGCATGAGTGTCCTGTTAGGGGAGCCCCGGCTCTCCCAGCCTGTCTTTGTAGCAGAGATTCTCCATCCCTCTGATCTTTGTGGCCTCCTCTTGACCCTCTCCAGCTGCTCCATGTCTTTGTTGTGCTGGGGTTCCCATAGATGGGGAAGTCTCACCAGAGGGAGTAGCAGAACCATCTCTCTCCATCTGCTGTCCCTCTCTGGAGATACTCAAAGCCCACCTGGATGTGCTCCTGTGTGAGCTGGTTGTGGTAGTTCCAGGCTGTGCCTTGGAGGTTTTCCCACAGATCATGAAGAGAAAGCAGTAGAAAGCGAAGAAATAAATCACCATTGGGTGTGAAAAGAAAAATAATGATAAGTTCTAAACAATCCCTTTGGGTGGATAAAACCCCATAGGCTAATTGTGTACACCGACTTTCCCTCTTGGGGGCTTCCTCTCTCCAGCAGATACCAGCTCTGGCTTCTGCTGCCTTTGCTGCCCTTGCCTGCATGGTTTTGTAGTGGCTGAGCATCTGACAGCCAGCTCTCTGCTCTTCTGCCTCCGCTATCATGTACAGGGGGGTAGGCAACAGGGAAGGGGAAGCTATTATTAGACCCCTGGTCGGTTCAGGGGGGGTCTTGTGCTGTTAATCAATTGTAAGGACCTCTCAATAGTGTAAACAGAGAAGGGCAGCAAAGTTGGTGAAGGGTTTGGAGCACAGCCCTGTGAGGAGAGGCTGATGGAGCTGGGGTTGCTTAGCCTGCAGAAGAGGAGGCTCAGGGGAGACCTTCTTGCTCTCTCCAACTCCCTGAAGGGAGGTTGTAGCCAGGTTGGGGTTGGTCTCTTCTCCCAGGCACCCAGCACTAGAACAAGAGGACACAGTCTCAAGCTGTGCCAGGGGAGGTTTAGGCTGGAGGTTAGGACCACAGAGTCACAGAAGAGTCATGGAATGGTGCAGGCTGGAAGGGACCTCCAAAGGTCATCCAGTCCAACCTCCCCGCAGGCAGCAGGGACATCAGCAGTAAATGTGCTGACGACACCAAGCTGGGGGCAGGAGTTGATCTGCTGGAGGGTTGGAGAGGCTCTGCAGAGGGACCTGGACAGGCTGGGCAGATGGGCAGAGGCCAAGGGCAGGAGATTGAACACATCCAAGTGCCAGGTTCTGCACATTGGCCACAGCAACCCCAGGCAGTGCTACAGGCTGGGGTCAGAGTGGCTGAGAGCAGCCAGGGAGAGAGGGACCTGGGGGTGCTGATTGATGGTAGGCTGAACACGAGCCTGCAGTGTGCCCAGGCAGCCAGGAGGGCCAATGGCATCCTGGGCTGCATCAGGAACAGTGTGGCCAGCAGGAGCAGGGAGGTCATTCTGCCCCTGTACACTGCACTGGTTAGGCCACACCTTGAGTCCTGTGTCCAGTTCTGGGCTCCTCAGTTTAGGAAGGAGGTTGACTTGCTGGAAGGTGTCCAGAGAAGAGCAACAAAGTTGGTGAGGGGCTTGGAGCACAGCCCTGTGAGGAGAGGCTGAGGGAGCTGGGGTTGCTTAGCCTGGAGAGGAGGAGACTCAGGGGTGACCTTATTGCTCTCTACAACTACCTGAAGGGAGGTTGTAGTGAGGCGGAGGTTGGTCTCTTCTCCCAGGCAACCAGTACCAGAACAAGAGGACACAGTCTCAGGCTGTGCCAGGGGAGGTTTAGGCTGGAGGTTAGGAGGAAGTTTCACAGAGAGAGTGATTGCCCATGGGAATGGGCTGCCCAGGGAGGTGGTGGGGTCGCTGTCGCTGGGGGTGTTCAGGGCGAGGCTTGACAGGATGCTTGGTGCCATGGGTTAGTTGATTAGGTGGTGTTGGATGATAGCTTGGACACCATGATCTCGAAGGTCTCTTCCAACCTGATTTATTCTATTCTATTCTATCCCCAACTAGATCAATCCCCAAAGGGTTGTTGTCAGGCGGATGGGACCCAGGCTTTGTTCAGTGGTGCCCAGTGACAGGACAAGGGGTGATGGGCACAAAATTGAGCATAAGAAGTTCCAACTCTACATGAAAGAAGTTCCAACTCTACATGAAGAAGAACTTCTTTAACTGAAGAGTGACAGAGCACTGGATCAGGCTGAGCAGAGAGGTGATGGAGTCTCCATCTCTGGAGGCATTCAAAACCCTCCTGGATGTGTTGCTGTGTGACCTTCTCTCGGTGAAGCTGCCTTGGCAGGAGGGTTGGACCTAATGTTCTCCCATTCTGTGATTCTGTGAGGATACACAGCAGAGAAATGGCTGATGTAGGGTTAACAGTCAACCTTTATGGACTGTGGTTCCCTGCAATGCTTTCCTCCTACACAAACTCATAAAGGTTTCTGTTTCATTAAGCAGTGAGTAATACAAATACTCACCTGCCTAGGAGTAATTTTATCCTGTGTTGGGAAGCTCATTGCCTAATTCTTGTAAAAGCAATTTGAGGCTGAAAACTGCCACCTAATTGTTATCATTATTGACAGCAGAACCAATTCTGGTGATGAATGCTACTGTTCCTCACTGAAAATGCCTTCTAATTTAGATTAATTGCAGCTTCTTTTGCATGTTAACAGAATTCCTGACTCTGATGAGGCCTGAAAAGAAAGGGTTTAATATTTTATGCCGTTGCGTAGCAAACTCCTTAGGACTGAGACTGCAATCTGTGTGTGAATTTGCTGCCCACCCTTGTGAAATGCTATCAAAGCATCACAGAATTGTCAGAGGTGGAAGGGACCTCAAGGCTCAACCAGCCTCAGCCCCCCTGCCATGGGCAGGGACACCTCACACCACAGCAGGTTGCTCACAGCCACCTCCAGCCTGGCTGCAAACACCTCCAGGCAGGAGGCTTCCACCACCTCCCTGGGCAGCCTGTGCCAGGCTCTCACCACCCTCATGGGCAACAACTTCTTCCTCACAGCCAATCTCAATCTCCCCACTTCTAGTTTTGCTCCATCGCCCCCAGTCCTATCCCTCCCTGACACCCTCCAAAGTCCCTCCCCAGCTTTCTTGGAGCCCCCTGCAGATCCTGCAAGGCCACAATGAGGTCTCCTGGGAGCCTTCTCCTCTCCAGCCTGCACAACCCCAACTCTCTCAGTCTGTCCTCACAGCAGAGCAGCTCCAGCCCTCTGCTTCTCCTCGTGGCCCTGCTCTGAACACCTTCCAGCACCTCCAGATCAGTGCCTCTTGGTTCCAACCATATCTAGAAATGGAAATAATAATGTCTTATGATTATTAAAAAAATATGTGTAGTAATTCACAGGTTCATAGAAATGCTTTGGGTTGGAAGGGAATTTCAAGACCATTTAGATCCAGACCCTTCCCACAGGCAGGGACACCTCCCACTAGCCCAGGTTGCTCAAGAATAGAATAGAATAGAATAGAATAGAATAGAATAGAATAGAATAGAATAAACCAGGTTGGAAAAGACCTTAGAGATCATCAAGTCCAACCTATCACCCAACACCATCTGATCAACTAAACCAAGGCACCAAGTCCCTCATCCAGGCTCTTCCTAAACACCTCCAGGGATGGGGACTCCACCACCTCCCTGGGCAGCACACTCCAATGGCCAATCTCTCTTGCTGGGAGGAATTTCTTCCTTACCTCCAGCCTAAACCTCCCCTGGCACAGCTTGAGACTATGTCCTCTTGTTCTGGTGCTGGTTGCCTGGGAGAAGAGACCAACCCCCAGCTAGCTCCAACCTACCTTCAGGGAGTTGTAGAGAGCAATAAGGTCACCTCTGAGCCTCCTCTTCTCCAGGCTAAGCAACCCCAGCTCCCTCAGCCTCTCCTCATAGTGACAGAACAAGAGGGAATGGCCTCAAGCTGCAGCAGGGGAGGCTCAGACTGGACATGAGGAAAATGTTTTCCCAGCAAGAGTGGTCAGGCCTTGGAATAGGTATTCATTATCAGCTAGACCCCTGCATGCACAGATCCAGCCTCTGGCCCACACTTTGCAATCAAAAGATCTATCTGCAGAACCATGAAGAACATCCAATGGAGTCTCCCTGTGGTGAGAATTTAGGGTGGCAGAGACTATGAGAACTCACCCAGGTCATCTAGATCTCTATGCACACACATTCTCCAGACCATAATAGACTTTATTTGTCCTATGACTTAAACCTCACTGTCGAGAGAGAGACTCTCAAATACCCAGTGCAGTGCAGAGGAGGGCAAGGAAGCTGAGAAGGGCCTGGAGAATAAATCTGGTGAGGAGAGACTGAAGGGGCTGGGGATGGTTAGTGTGGAGAAGAGGAGGCTGAAGGGAGACCTCATGGCTGTCTACAGGAGGTTGTGGAGAGGTTGGTGCTGGTCTCTTCTCACAGGTAATTAGTGACAGAACAAGAGGCAATGGCCTCAGGCTGCAGCTGGGTAGGGTTAGACTGGGCAGTACGAAAAAGAGTGGTCAGGGACTGGAATGTGCTGCCCAGGGAGGTGGGGGAGTCCCCAGGGCTGTGTTTCAAAGTGGTTTGGATGTGGTGCTTGGGGCTCTGGTTTAGGGTGACCCTTGCAGGGTAGGGTTCTGGTTGGACTTGGTGATCCTGAGGGGCTTTTCCAAGCTGTATGTTTCTGTGATTCTTTGAAAGCCTCATCCAGCCTGGCCTTGAACAGCTCCAGGGAGGGGATGTCCACAGCCTCCCTGGGCAACCTGTGCCAGTCTCTCACCTCCCTCACTGGAAAGAATTTCCTCCTAATCTCCAGTCTAAATCTCCCCTCTTCAAGCTTCAAATCACTGCCACTTATTCTGTCACTACAAGTCCCCTTCTAGCATTCTTGCAGGCCCCTTCCAGATGGAAATGTGTCCTCCAAGGGCCCCATACAGATTTAGCCTCCTGTAACTTTTCTTCCCTAAATCACCAAAGGAATGTAGTGCTATTCACCATGGAGTGTCACCACCAGCTTTGTCTATGTTATAATTGTATTACACTGTGATGAATTATCTCTGTGCATTGGACAGAAGGTAATTTGTTGAGGATTAATGGACTCAGTCTCTCAGTAAATGCAGAGTTCCTCCATATTTCAGTAAGGCCTGATCCATTAGCTGCACTGAAGCTTCATCTGCAAGCCTGGATCGATGAGCTGATGCATATCAGGCATTGTGCTGCTCAAACTGTTTACACTGACAAAAAAAAGGGAGCTGCTCAAAAACCTGCAGTGCAGCTGCTCACAAATTAAAGGAGAGTGGAGTTGCCTAAGGTTATGCCCTGAGGGGAGAGGTTTCTTTGGTAAACTGTCCCAAAGGGTCCAGCTGAATCTGTGTAGAATCACAGATTATGGATAGAATAAACCAGGTGGGAAGAGACCTTCAAGATCATCAAGTCCAACCTATCAACCAATCCAACACCACCTAAACAACTAACCCATGGCACCAAGCACCCCATCAAGTCTCCTCCTGAACACCTCCAGGGATGGTGACTCCACCACCTCCCTGGGCAGCCCATTCCAATGGGCAATCACTCTCTCTGTGTAGAACTTCTTCCTAACCTCCAGCCTAAACCTCCCCTGGCACAGCCTGAGACTGTGTCCTCTTGTTCTGGTGCTGCTTGCTAGAGAGAAGAGACCAACCCCCACCTGGCTACAACCTCCCTTCAGGTAGTTGTAGAGAGCAAGAAGGTCACCCCTGAGCCTCCTCTTCTCCAGGCTAAGCAACCCCAGCTCCCTCAGCCTCTCCTCACAGGGCTGTGCTCCAAGCCCCTCCCCAGCCTCATTGCCCTTCTCTGGACACCTTCCAGCAAGTCAACCTCCTTCCTAAACTGAGGGGCCCAGAGCTGGACACAGGACTCAAGGTGTGGCCTAACCAGTGCAGTGTACAGGGGCACAATGACCTCCCTGCTCCTGCTGGCCACACTCTTCCTGATGCAGGCCAGGATGCCATTGGCCCTCTTGGCTGCCTGGGCACACTGCAGGCTCATGTTCAGCCTACCATCGACCAGCACCCCCAGGTCCCTCTCTGCCTGGCTGCTCTCAGCCACTCTGCCCCCAGCCTGTAGCTCTGCCTGGGGTTGCTGTGGCCAATGTGCAGAACCTGGCACTTGGATGTGTTCAATCTCCTGCCCTTGGCCTCTGCCCATCTGTCCAGCCTGTCCAGGTCCCTCTGCAGAGCTCTCCTACCCTCTAACAGCTCAACTCCTGCCCCCAGCTTGGTGTCATCTGCACATTTACTGCTGATGGACTCAATGCCCTCATCCAGATCATCAATAAAGATGTTAAAGAGCACAGGGCCCAGCACTGCTCCCTGGGGCACACCACTGGTGCCTGGCTGCCAGCTGGCTGTGGCATGTGAGCTGCACTCTTAGTCACACAGAAACACACAGAATCAGCCAGGTTGGAAGAGACCTCAGAGATCATCAAGTCTAACCTATCACCCAGCCACAACTACTCAACCAGCCCATGGCTCTGAGTGCCTCATACAGGCTTTTCTTAACCACCTCCAGGGATGCTGCCCCCACCCCCTCCCTGGGCAGCCCATCCCAAAGGCCAATCTCTCCTTCTGTGAAGAACTTCTTTGTAAGATCAAGCCTAAGCTTTCCCCTGCACAGCCTGAGCCTGTGGCCTCTTGTTCTGGTGCTGGGTGCCTGGGAGAAGAGACCAACCCCCTCCTGGCTACAACCTCCCTTCAAGGGCATCGTAGATGGCAATTAAGGTCTCCCCTGGTGAGGAGCCACATCTCCTGGTGTTTGTAATATGTGAATGTCTGAAGATGTTAATGGTTCTGTAAGAGATGGCAGAGAAGGGAACTGCTCTAGCAAGGGGTTTAAGCAAGTCAGATGACACTAAGGTGGGAGGGAGTGTTCATCTGCTTGAGGGTAGGAAAGCTCTGCAGAGGGACCTGGCCAGGCTGGGTCAATGGACCAAAGGCCAGTTATATGAGATTCAACAAAGCCAAGTGCTGACTCCTCCACTGGGGTCACAACAACCTCATGAACATTCCAAGCTTGGGGCAGAGCGTCTGGAAACTGCTCAGCAGAGAAGAATCTGGGGGTGCTGGGTGCCAGCAGCTGAAGATGAGCCAGGGGGTGCCCAGGTGGCCAAGAAGGCCACCAGCAGCCTGGCCTGGAGCAGCAGGGCTGTGGGCAGCAGGGATTGTGCCCCTGGGCTCAGCACTGGGGAGGCCACAGCTTGGGTCCTGGGTTAAGTTCTGTGCTCCTCACTCGAAGGAGGACATTGAGGAGCTGAAGTGTGTAGAGAGAAGGGCAAAAGACCTGGTGAAGGGTCTGGACCACTGGTCTGATGAGGAGCAGCTGAGGGACTCCATCCCTGGAGACATTCAAGGCGAGGCTCTGCAGGGCTCTGGGCAGCCTGCTCTAGTAGAGGATGTCCCTGCTGAGTGCAGGGGCCTTGGACTGGATGAGCTTTGGAAGTTGATTCCAACCCAGCCCATTCTGTAGTTCTGTGCTTTGGGGATGTTTAGTCTGGGGAAAGAGTCTGAGGGAGACCTCATTGCACTCTACAGCTCCCTGAGAGGAGGTTGGAGCCAGGTCAGTGTTGGTCTCCTCTCCCTAATAACAACTGACAGGAGGAAAGCAAATGGCCTCCAGTTGCTCCAGGGGAGGTTTAAGTTGGACATTAGAAGAAACTTCTTGACTGAAAGGGTTCTCCAAGCCTGGCACAGGCTGCCCAGGGAGGTGCCTGAATCCCCATCCCTGGAGGTGTTTCAAAGAGGCAGAGCTGTGGTGCTGAGGGCCATGGCTCAGCCCCAGCCTGGGCAGAACTGGAGAGTGCTTGGAGTGGAGGATTTTCCAACCCAGATAATTTTATGATTCTATGTCTGGAGCTACCACACCACATGGGAACCACTCAACATGAATGGTAAATGTAGAAATGGCCAAAGGAGAGAGAGAAGCTGTGTAGTTTTCAGTGCACCAGGGGGAAGCATCCATGTTTCAGATCAAATAACAGAGCAGATGCTGTTGTGGACTGATAGCTCTCCAATATATGATGTGCTTGTTATGGTTATTTGCTGTGTATCACCCATCTGAACATGTTAAATACCAGAACCTTCTCCCCAAAGCAAGTGAGGAAACCATGAAGGGAGAGGGAGATGAGATCTCTCTGTTTATTGCAATGGTACTTTGGCACATGCTGGGGCAGAGCCCTGCCAGGGTTTGAATGGCAGCAGCTGAATATTTTAGCTTGAATTAAAGATAACTGTAGCCTGAGAGAGAATGCCTCTGAAACTGCACTCTTAAACCAGGGAGAGGTACATGAGAAATGGTATGAGAGTGTGGAGACAAGCAAGGTGGGACTTGGATAGATTGGATCCATGGCCAGCATTCCCAGGAGGAGCTTCAACCAGGCCAAGTGCCAGGGCCTGCACCTGGGGCACAACAACCCCCAGCAGTGCTGCAGGCTTGGGGCAGTGTGGCTGGAAAGCTGCTGGCAGAAAGGGACCTGGGGGTGCTGATGGACAAGCAGCTGAACAGGAGCCAGCAGTGTGCCCAGCTGGCCAAGAAAGCCAAAGGCCTCCTGGCTGGGATCAGCAATGCTGTGTCCAGCAGCAGCAGGGAGGGGATTGTGCCCTGGGACTCAGCTCTGGGGAGGCCACACCTGGAGTGCTGGCTTCAGTTCTGGGCACCTCAGTACAGGAGAGCTGTGGAGGTGCTGGAGCCAGGGCAGAGCAGGGCAAGGGAGCTGGGAAGGGCCTGGAGAAGAAATCTGATGAGGAGAGACTGAAGGAGCTGGGGATGGTTAGTGTGAAAGAGAGGAGGCTGAGGGGAGACCTCACTGCTCTCTGCAGCTCCCTGAAAGGAGGTTGTGGAGAGGCTGCTGCTGGTCTCTGCTCACAGGTGATTAGTGACAGAACAAGAGGCAATGGCCTCCAGCTGCAGCTGGGTAGGCTTAGACTGGACAGTAGGAAACATTTTTTTCATGGCAAGAGTGGTCAGGGACTGGAATGTGCTGCCCAGGGAGGTGGTGGAGTCCCCAAGCCTAGATGTGTTTCAAGGTGGTTTGGATGTGGTGCTTGGGGCTCTGGTTTAGGGTCAGCCTTGCAGAGTTGGCTTAATGGTTGGACTTGGTGATCCTGAGGGCCTTTTCCAAGCTGAATGTTTCTGTGATTCTTTGAAAGCCTCATCCAGCCTGGCCTTGAACAGCTCCAGAGAGGGGATGTCCACAGCCTCCCTGGGCAGCCTGTGCCAGTCTCTCACCTCCCTCACTGGAAAGAATTTCCTCCTAATCTCCAGTCTAAATCTCCCCTCTTCAAGCTTCAATTCATTGCCACTTATTCTGTCACTCCAAGTTGCCTTCCAGCTTTCTTGCAGGCGGTGATTGTCTGATGACCTCTAGGGTTATTTTTTGGCTCATGGTAGCTGTCATCATGTATCTGCAAGTCACAGACCTTTCAGGACAGGTTTCTGCTTGAATCATTTCCCCACCCCCCCAAATGCTTTGCTATGTTTTTTGAGGTTCCCATTCAGCAAAAGCAAAGGCTGATGGATTCCTGGCTGTATCAGCCCCATGCTCTTTAACATCTTCATTGATGATCTGGATGAGGGCATTGAGTCCATCAGCAGTAAGTTTGCAGCTGACACCAAGCTGGGGCAGGAGTTGATCTGCTGGAGGGTAGAGAGGCTCTGCAGAGGGACCTCGACAGGCTGGGCAGATGGGCAGAGGCCAAGGGCAGGAGATTGAACACAGCCAAGTGCCAGGGGCTGCACATTGGCCACAGCAACCCCAGGCAGAGCTACAGGCTGGGGTCAGAGTGGCTGAGAGCAGCCAGGCAGAGAGGGACCTGGGGGTGCTGGTTGATGGTAGGCTGAACATGAGCCTGCAGTGTGCCCAGGCAGCCAGGAGGGCCAGTGGCATCCTGGCCTGCATCAGGAACAGTGTGGCCAGCAGGAGCAGGGAGGTCATTCTGCCCCTGTACACTGCACTGGTTAGGCCACACCTTGAGTCCTGTGTCCAGTTCTGGGCTCCTCAGTTTAGGAAGGAGGTTGACTTGCTGGAAGGTGTCCAGAGAAGGGCAACACCTCCCCGACCCTGCGGCACCTCTGCCTCCACCAGAGGGCGCCAGACCACCTGGTGCTGACGGTGGGTGGGACCAGCCCCAAGATCTACGTCTTCACCAACCTGGGTTACAGAGCCTTCTCCCTGGCCTTTGCCTGACCAGTCTGGGCCAGTCCAGACTAGCCTGCACCAGTCTGGACCAGTCTGGACCAGTGGGCCTCTCCCAGCCCCTCCCAGCATGCTGCAGGAGCTCTGCTGCCTGCCCTGGGCTTGAGCCTCCCCAGTATGGACCAGTAGCAACTGGGGGGACCCCCCTGGGGGACCCTCCCAGTGCCTCCCAGTGCTCCCAGTTTGATACAGAAATCTTTGTTCTAAAAATTTTTGTTTTTTTCAGGGGTGACCTCATTGCCCTCTACAGCTACCTGAAAGGTGGTTGTAGCCAGGTGGGGGCTGGTCTCTTCTCCCAGGCAACCAGCACCAGAACAAGAGGACATAGTCTCAAGCTGTGCCAGGGGAGGTTTAGACTCAAGGTGAGGAAAAAGTTCTTCACTGAGCGAGTCGTTCGTCATTGGGATGTGCTGCCCAGGGAGGTGGTGGAGTCACCGTCCCTGGAGGTGTTCAAGAGGGGATTGGATGTGGCACTTGGTGCCATGGTCTAGTTGTGAGGTCTGTTGGGACAGGTTGGACTTGATGATCCTTGGGGTCTCTTCCAACCTTAGTTATACTGTGAGACTGTGAAAGTTGGTGAGGGGTCTGGAGCACAGCCCTGTGAGGAGAGGCTGAGGGAGCTGGGGTTGCTTAGCCTGGAGAAGAGGAGGCTCAGGGGAGACCTTCTTGCTCTCTCCAACTCCCTGAAGGGAGGTTGTAGACAGGTAGAGGTTGGTCTCTTCTCCCAGGCAGCCAGTACCAGAACAAGAGGACACAGTCTCAGGCTGCGCCAGGGGAGGTTTAGGCTGGAGGTTAGGAGGAAGTTCTACACAGAGAGAGTGATTGCCCATTGGAATGGGCTGCCCGAGGAGGTGGTGATGTTGCTGTCGCTGGGGGTGTTCAGGACAAGGCTTGATAGGGTGCTTGGTGCCATGGGTTAGTTGATTAGGTGGTGCTGGATGATAGGTTGGACACAGTGATCTTGAAGGTCTCTTCCAACCTAGTTTTTTCTCTTCTCTTCTCTTCTCTTCTCTTCTCTTCTCTTCTCTTCTCTTCTCTTCTCTTCTCTTCTCTTCTCTTCTCTTCTCTTCTCTTCTCTTCTCTTCTCTTCTCTTCTCTTCTCTTCTCTTCTCTTCTCTTCTCTTCTCTTCTCTTCTCTTCTCTTCTCTTCTCTTCTCTTCTCTTCTCTTCTCTTCTCTTCTCTTCTCTTCTCTTCTCTTCTCTTCTCTTCTTCTCTTCTCATTTTTTTGCCCATCATGAGAGAAGCCTGTCTGCAGAAGGGAGCCATCACAGACTGACAGCTGCTAGTCAGCTTCTATTTGCTGACTGCTTCTTCTAGCATCTGCAGAGCAGCATGACAAGGCTTTGAGTGGGATCTGAAAGCAGACAGTGCTGCCTGTCCAGTGCACAACATTTATTTTATCTCCTGTCTTTGATGGAATTTGGCCCCACTGCTTGGTAATCTAAATGCATAGGCTGATGATCAGAATGGCCTCTAAACCAAGGAAATGCTCCAAGCCCATAAATTCAGTACATGGCCACTGGTTCACAGCTTGCCAGAGGTATACAAAGAGCCTCAGACAGACACAGATGTGGTGCCAGTGCTGATGGCCTAACAGAGGCAGATAAGCAGAACCACCCAGAGAGGTGTTTTTCCTCCTCAGAGCTACAAAATGCTTAACTGAGAAGCAGCAGGAGAAGTAAAGGTTTCCATTTGTACAAAGGCAGTAGTTAAGATGCTCCCTTGAAGGAAGGAGGAACAGAGATAACTTTGCACTCCTTCATGGGTTGCTCTCTTTGCAGCCATTGCTACTCATGTGCTGACTTTCTCTCGTAGGCAGGTGAATGAAGGAAACAGGTCTCACCCAGAGAGAATCACACAGCTTTATTGAGGCTGGGATAGACCTCTGAGACCATCCAGGCCAGCCTGTGACCCAGCCCCACCACACAGACCAGACCGTGCCACTGAGTGCCACATCCAACCTGTCCTTAAACACCTCCAGGGATGGAGACTCCACCACCTCCCTGGGCAGCACATCCCAGTGTCTGATTCCCCCTTCCATCAGGAAGTGCTTCCTGGCATCCAACCTAACCCTGCCCTGGCACAGCTTCAGGCCATGCCCTCTTGTCCTGTCACAAGTTGCCTGGGAGCAGAGCCTGACCCCACCTGGCTGCAACCTCCCTTCAGGTATCTGTAGAGAGTGATAAGGTCCCCCCTGAGCCTCCTCTCCTCCAGGCTGAACACCCCCAGCTCCCTCAGCCTCTCCTCATCACTTTCCCTCCAGCCCCTTCCCCAGCCTGGTTGCTCTGCTCTGGACCTGCTCCAGCACCTCAAGAGCTTCCTTGCAGTGAGGGCCCAGAGCTGCACAGTGCTGGAGGTGAGGCCTCCCCAGTGCCCAGCACGGGGCAGAATCACAGCCCTGAGCTGCTGGCCACACCGTTCCTGATCCAGGCCAAAGTGCCATTGGCCTTCTGTGCCACCTTGGCTCTTGCATTGCTCCATCCATGACTCAGTCTACTGAACCATGGAGGTGTAGTCTGGGGTCTGATTCACCTGATCAAATCAAAGTAGATGTCTGCCTGAGGAGGAGATGGATGACTTGTTCAGATCTCCTGGGGGTGCCAGAGTTGAAAGGGAGTGTAGGGTGTAATGCTCAGGTGGTGATTTTACCTTGAGCAGGGGGAAGCTGGTGTTCAGAAGAGATGCATCTTGCTTTGCAGGGAGTGCAAGGGACTTGAGGAGAAGGCCTTGGGGGGGTCAGGTGGTGACAAACTCCCCAGGAGCCAGCACTGGTCCCTGGCAGCCCAGAGCCAGCTGAGTGCTGAGCTGCAGCCAGAGCAGGGAGAGCAGCAGCACAGGGAGGGGATTCTGCCCCTCTGCTCTGCTCTGCTCAGCCCCCAACTGCAGCACTGCCTCCAGCTCTGGGGCTGCAGCACAAGAAGGACCTGGAGCTGCTGGAGAGGCTCCAGAGGAGGCCACCAAGATGCTCAGAGGCTGCAGAACCTCCCCTGTGGGGCCAGGCTGGGAGAGTTGGGGCTGTTCAGCCTGGAGAAGGCTTCAGGGAGATCTCAGAGCAGCTTTCCAGTACCCTGAAGGGCTCCAGGAGAGTTGGGGAGGGACTTTGGACAAGGGCTGGGAGTGCCAGGATGAGGAACAATGGATTTTTGCTGGGAGAGGAGAGACTGAGACTGGAGATGAGGAAGAAATTGTTAGCAGTGAGGGTGGTGAGACTCTGGCACAGGCTGCCCAGGGAGGCTGTGGCTGCCTCCTGCCTGGAGGGGTTCCAGGCCAGGCTGGATGAGGCCCTGAGCAAGCTGTGCTGGTGGGAGGTGTCCCTGCCCGTGGCAGGGGGTTGGAGCTGGATGAGCTTTGAAGTCCCTTCCAAGCCAAAGCCATTCTGGGACTGTGTGATTCTGTGACTGAATATGAACTCCTGAGTGGCTACACTGAGAGGTGATTTACCCTGCAGAAGCTGTGTGTGAGGAGAGGGTCAGAAATCGCCGTGCTGGGATTTGTTTGCAGTAGCTCATGCCTCGGGTCCGGCAGGGCAGGGTTTGGCTTTGCTGACAAAGAAGTTGCTGTTTCTTCTAACGTGCTCAGGCTTGGCCTGGATTTTACACACCAAGGAGGGAGGGTGAGTGTCAAAAATGCTATGATCTGGCTTCCAGAGGAGTATAAAACTCTCCAGCCCATCCATCACACCGGGCACAGCAGAACTCAGTTTGTCATGACAACAAAGTGATCTGAGAGCTCTCTGATAATGACTCTAATAAATGTCTTGCTGCATGAGAGCCCTATCAGCAAAATGACAAATTGATACAAGAGGAGGCTGCAGAGGCATGCAAATGAAAAGCTTTCAGGCTGTGTCAAGCATTTCTTCTTGCCTGGGAAGAGCTGAATAGAAAGGAAGTGAAAGAAATCCTCTTGACGGCGGGACCAGAAAGGCAGAGGGGGAAAGCCAAGCCTCACATCCGGGGCAAAAGGAGCTCGATGTGAGGACATCCAGGGCACTCTTTGGGGAAGAGAAGAGGGCTTCACACTGACTAACCTTGGCTATAGAATTAGCAGCCATAGGGAGAGGCAGGAAAGCTTTCAGAAGCCTGGTGGCTGTGGGGCAGGCTGTGGATGTAGTCTACCTGGACCTCAGCAAGGCCTTTGACACCATTCCCCATAGCAAACTCCTGGCCAAGATGTCAGCCCCTGGCTTGGATGGGAGCACACTGAGATGGGTTAGGAACTGGCTGGAGGCTGAGCCCAGAGAGTGGTGGTGAATGGTGCCACAGCCAGCTGGCAGCCAGGCACCAGTGGTGTGCCCCAAGGATCAGTGCTGGGCCCCATGCTCTTTAACATCTTTATTGATGATCTGGACGAGGGCATTGAGTCCATCAGCAGTAAATTTGCTGATGACACCACAACAACCCCATGCAGAGCTACAGGCTGGGGTCAGAGTGGCTGAGAGCAGCCAGGCAGAGAGGGACCTGGGGGTGCTGGTCGATGGTAGACTGAACATGAGCCTGCAGTGTACCCAGGCAGCTAAGAGGGCCAATGGCATCCTGGCCTGCATCAGGAACAGTGTGGCCAGCAGGAGCAGGGAGGTCATTGTGCCCCTGTACACTGCACTGGTTAGGCTGCACCTCGAGTCCTGTGTCCAGTTCTGGGCCCCTCAGTTTAGGAAGGAGGTTGACTTGCTGGAAGGTGTCCAGAGAAGGGCAACAAAGTTGGTAAGGGGCTTGGAGCACAGCCCTGTGAGGAGAGGCTGAGGGAGCTGGGGTTGCTTAGCCTGGAGAAGAGGAGACTCAGGGGAGACCTTCTTGCTCTCTACAACTACCTGAAGGGAGGTTGTAGACAGATGGATGTTGGTCTCTTCTCCCAGGCAACCAGTACCAGAACAAGAGGACACAGTCTCAGGCTGCACCAGGGGAGGTTTAGGCTGGAGGTTAGGAAGAAGTTCTACACAGAGAGAGTGATTGCCCATGGGAATGGGCTGCCCAGGGAGGTGGTGGAGTCACCATCATTGGAGGTGTTCAGGAGAAGACTTGATAGGGTGCTTGGTGGCATGGGTCAGTTGATTGGGTGGTGTTGGATTGGTTGATGGGTTGGACACCATGATCTTGAAGGTCTCTTCCAACCTGGTTTATTCTCTGTATTCTATTCTATGTATTCTTTTCAGGCCCCAGGGTCAGATGCCTGAAGGCAGAGAACATGACTGCCCCACGCTGCGTTCAGCTGCCCTGGAAAGCACTGCAGTCACTCAGGGAGGTAGGGAAGGTTAAACTGAGCCAAACCAGGAGTCCTGGAAGGACTGTTTCAGTGTTTTGAGAGTTTTCTACTGCTTCTGTGTTCAGAGAAATGGTGCTGTTAAAACTCTTTCTGCCCTAACTTTGGGTTGTTTAGGCAAAGCGTTGGTGGGGCCTGAGGCATTCAAAGAGAGTAGGGAGCAGTGGTCACAAGGACATCATCATGGAATGGCTTAGGTTGCAAGGGACCTCAGAGATCATCTACTCCAAACTCCCTGGCAGGGGCAGGGACACCTCTCAACTAGACTCAGCTGCTCAAGGCCTCATCCAGCCTGGCCTTCAACCCCTCTAGGAAGGAAGAATCCAAAACCTCCCTGGGCAGCCTGCTCCAGAGTCTCACCACCCTCAGGCTGAAGAACTTCTTCCTCAGCTCCAGTCTAACCCTGCTCTCCCTGAAACCATTCCCCCTTGGCCTGGCTCCAGACCCCATCAGGACAAGTCTCTCTGCAGCCTTCCTGCAGGATCCCTTCAGGTCCTGGCAGGCAGCTCTGAGGTCCCCCTGGAGCCTTCTCTGCAGGCTGCACACCCCCAGCTCCCTCAGCCTGTGCTCACAGCAGAGCTGCTCCAGCCCTGGGAGCATCTTTGTGGCCATCTCTGGCCTCACTCCAGCAGCTTTGTGTCCTTCTCCTGCTGGGGATACCAGAACTGGAGGCAGGATTGGAGGTTATCAGGAGGCTGAGCTCATCAATGCACCATGCTGTGAGGAAAGAAAATGTTTCAGCACCCAACAGTCCGTGTCAAGATGGGCTTGAGCAGGGAATAAAAACCACAGTGCCAGACTGTTCTGACATTGTTTGGGAGAATTGAACTTTAAACATGGACCAAACCAAAATATATGGACAAAGGATTCCTGTGCTTCATGGAAGATGTGATTTTAACCACACAGAACATGTGCTTTCTTTTGGTTTAGTTTGCTTCAGCTTAATTTATTTTGTTTAGGTTTAGTTTATTTTATTTAGTTATTATTTTATTATATTTTATTTTGTTATTCCTTTCCTTTCCCCTTTCCTTTCCCCTTTCCTTTCCCCTCCTTTCCTTTCCTTTCCTTTCCTTTCCTTTCCTTTCCTTTCCTTTCCTTTCCTTTCCTTTCCTTTCCTTTCCTTTCCTTTCCTTTCCTTTCCTTTCCTTTCCTTTCCTTTCCTTCCCTTCCCTTCCCTTCCCTTCCCTTCCCTTCCCTTCCCTTCCCTTCCCTTCCCTTCCCTTCCCTTCCCTTCCCTCCCCTCCCCTCCCCTCCCCTCCCCTCCCCTCCCCTCCCCTCCCCTCCCGAGAAACCAAGACTTCAATGTCTCTGTATGTTCTGCAGCTCTTTGTTCTGTCTAAGCTTATTTGGTTCCCCTCTGCCCTGCATTTTTCTTTTCTCCTTCTATGTTTTGTTGTGCAAAGTTAGTAATGAATTTCAAATCCTTGTCCCCTTCTGGGTGAGGTTTGAGGCCAGTGCTGGGTGAGGGCAGACTCTTGGCTTTCATCCAGATTGCACTGATTGGCTCTCAGTCACCAGAGAGCCAGCAAAACCTTTTGACAGCCTGACTGCATCTTTCTCCTGCCACATTTCACATGGGCTCAGTTTCATTAGCTGGAGCTTGTGTTGTCCCTCTGCTCTGCCCTGCTGAGACCTCACCTGCAACATTGCATCCAGCTCTGGGCTCCCCAGCTCAGGAGGGACAGGGATCTGCTGGAGAGAGTCCAAGGGAGGGCTGCAAGGATGCTGAAGGGACTGCAGCACTGCCTGGGGAGGAGAGGCTGAGAGCCCTGGGGCTGTTCAGTCTGCAGAGGAGAAGGCTGAGAGGGATCTGATCAATGTCTATCAATAGCTGAGGGCTGGGGGTCAGGAGGGAGGGGACAGGGCCAGGCTCTGCTCACTGTGCCCTGGGATAGGCCAAGAGGCAATGGATGGAAACTGCAGCACAGGAGGTTCCAGCTCAGCATGAGGAGGAACTTCTGCACTGTGAGGGTCCCAGAGGCCTGGAGCAGGCTGCCCAGAGAGGTTGTGGAGTCTCCTTCTGTGGAGCCTTTGCAGCCCTGTCTGGATGTGTTCCTGTGTGCCCTGTGCTGGGTTCTCTGCTCCTGCTCTGGCAGGGTCTTGGACTGGGAGCTCTCCAGAGGTCCCTTCCAACCCCTGACATGCTGTGGTCCCTGACATGCTGTGGTCCCAGCTTCCTGTCATTGTGCACAGAAAGAGCAGAGCCCTCTAGCAGAGCCCTGTGTGCAGTGCTCAGCTCCTGTGTGAGTGACTTCACCTTCAAACACAATTCAATGTAATTGGCTGTTTGATTAGTTGTAAAGCATGCCTGTGGTGCTGCTTCCTTCTGAGACTCCAGACACTCTGCCCTGTTGTTCTCTGACACCTGGGAGACAAGGCATGAGGTGTTCATGTAATTGGGTGGGATGGCTCAACAGCTGGTACTGCAGGAGCTGCAATGATCCTGGAGCAGCCTCATGCACAGCTTTATTCACACCTCCCAGCCCCTTTTGGCAGCTGTGCCTACTCTGTCAGCATCCAGATGTCCCACCTGCACCCTATCCAGCTGGGCCTTGTCCTCACCAGGATGTTCCTAGGTGCTGTTAAATGGCATGAAATGTGGATATGCAATGCATGACTGTGAGGAGCTGGGCAGAGCACACCCTTCAGCTCAGTGTTGCTGTACTCACCAGAATGTCCTCTTCTCTTTTTCCTACATAGCTCCATACAGGCATTCCACTACCAACCTCTCCTTCCCTTTCTGCAGAGTGGCAAAGCCCCCTCCCCTCCCCTCCCCTCCCCTCCCCTCCCCTCCCCTCCCCTCCCCTCTCCTCCCCTCCCCTCTCCTCTCCTCCCCTCCCCTCTCCTCCCTCTCCTCCCCTCCCCTCCCCTCCCCTCCCCTCCCCTCCCCTCCCCTCCCCTCCCTCCCCTCCCCTCCCCTCCCCTCCCCTCCCCTCCCCTCCCCTCCCCTCCCCTCCCCTCCCCTCTCCTCCCTCCCTCCCTCCCCTCCCCTCCCCTCCCCTCCCCTCCCCTCTCCTCTCCTCTCCTCTCCTCTCCTCGCCTCTCCTCTCCTCTCCTCTCCTCTCCTCTCCTCTCCTCTCCTCTCCTCTCCTCTCCTCTCCTCCTCCTCTCCTCTCCTCTCCTCTCCTCTCCTCTCCTCTCCTCTCCTCTCCTCTCCTCTCCTCTCCTCTCCTCTCCTCTCCTCTCCTCTCCTCTCCTCTCCTCTCCTCTCCTCTCCTCTCCTCTCCTCTCCTCTCCTCTCCTCTCCTCTCCTCTCCTCTCCTCTCCTCTCCTCTCCTCTCCTCTCCTCTCCTCTCCTCTCCTCTCCTCTCCTCTCCTCTCCTCTCCTCTCCTCTCCTCTCCTCTCCTCTCCTCTCCTCTCCTCTCCTCTCCTCTCCTCTCCTCTCCTCTCCTCTCCTCTCCTCTCCTCTCCTCTCCTCTCCTCTCCTCTCCTCTCCTCTCCTCTCCTCTCCTCTCCTCTCCTCTCCTCTCCTCTCCTCTCCTCTCCTCTCCTCTCCTCTCCTCTCCTCTCCTCTCCTCTCCTCTCCTCTCCTCTCCTCTCCTCTCCTCTCCTCTCCTCTCCTCTCCTCTCCTCTCCTCTCCTCTCCTCTCCTCTCCTCTCCTCTCCTCTCCTCTCCTCTCCTCTCCTCTCCTCTCCTCTCCTCTCCTCTCCTCTCCTGCTTTAGAGCTTTTTAGAATGGTCTCACAGCTTTTGGCCATCCACCTATTTAGCAGATAATACCAAGAGGATGTTATTAGTGAGCATGGAAGTGAAACAGCCCCAACCCCCTGCCATGGCCAGGGACACCTCACACTGCAGCAGGTTGCTCACAGCCACCTCCAGCCTGGCTGCAAACACCTCCAGCCAGGAGGCTTCCACCACCTCCCTGGGCAACCTGTGCCAGGCTCTCACCACCCTCATGGGCAACAACTTCTTCCTCACAGCCAATCTCAATCTCCCCACTTCTAGTTTTGCTCCATCCCCCCCAGTCCTATCCCTCCCTGACACCCTCCAAAGTCCCTCCCCAGCTTTCTTGCAGCCCCCTTCAGATCCTGCAAGGCCACAATGAGGTCTCCTGGGAGCCTTCTCCTCTCCAGCCTGCACAACCCCAACTCTCTCAGGCTGTCTCCATGGCAGAGCAGCTCCAGCCCTCTGCTCCTCCTCGTGGCCCTTCTCTGGACATGCTCCAGCACCTCCAGGTCTTTCCTGTTCTAGGGGCTCCAGAACTGGCCACAGTGCTCCAAGCTGTTTGTTTGTTCAGGCCTGGAGGTTGAGTCCTTTTCTCTTTTTGAATGGAAAAACAAAAGCAAAAGCAAGAACACAAACAGAAAACCCACCACCACCAAAGAAATAAACCAAGCCAAACCCCCCACCACCAAACCCAACCAGCACAGAGGCTCAGGAGTGCAGGCCAGGGAACTCCTGGGGCAGCAATGTGTCCAGCAAGGCAGAGCTCACATTCATTCCTCTGCTTCTGGAATTGTGCCATGAAGTAACAGCTGCTGCAGCACAACCCCAGCAGAAAATCTTTTCTGCAAACCAAAAGCTCCCTGGTGCCCTGCTGCAAACTCCTGGTTTTAGCTGGCAGGATTCAAGACAGCTCTTGGTTGGTTGGTTGGTTTGCTTGCTTTGTTTCTACAGGTAGACCAAACAGCCTAAGAGTTTCCTCATGGCTTACATCTTGATGGCCACATCCAAAGAGCTGGACCTGAGCAGAGCCTTTGACACTGTCCCACACCACATCCTGGCCTCCAAGCTGGTAAAGTGTGGGTTCCAAGGCTGCACCCAGAGAGTGGCTGTCCATGGGTCCATGTCCCGGTGGAGGCCAGTGGTGTCCCTCAGGGATCAGCACTGGGACTAGGCTTGTTCAACATCTCTGTTGGTGCCATGGACAGTGGCACTGAGGCTCCCTCAGCACCAAGCTGTGTGGTGTGGCTGACACCCTGGAGGGAAGGATCCATCCAGAGGGATGAGGGCAGGCTGCAGAGCTGGGCCCAGGACAACCTCATGAGGTACAGCAAGGCCAAGGACCTGCAGCTGGGTCAGGGCAATCCCAGGCACTGATCCAGGCTGGGCAGGGACTGGCTGCAGAGCAGCCCTGCAGAAAAGGCCTTGGGGGTGCTGGGGGAGGAGAAGCTCAGCAGGAGCCAGCAGGGAGCACTTGCAGCCCAGAGAGCCAAGCAGAGCCTGGGCTGCAGCAAGAGAAGTGTGGCCAGCAGGGCCAGGGAGGGGATTCTGCCCCTCTGCTCCACTCTGCTGAGACCACAGCTGGAGCTCTGGGGCCAGCTCTGGAGCCTCTGTGCCAGGAAGGATCTGGAGGGGCTGGAAGGTGTCCAGAGAAGGGCCACGAGGAGGAGCAGAGGGCTGGAGCTGCTCTGCTGTGAGGACAGACTGAGGGAGTTGGGGTTGTGCAGGCTGGAGAGGAGAAGGCTCCCAGGAGACCTCATTGTGGCCTTCCAGGATCTGCAGGGGGCTCCAAGAAAGCTGGGGAGGGACTTGTGAGGGTGTCAGGGAGGGATAGGACTGGGGGGGATGGAGCAGAACTAGAAATGGGGAGATTGAGATTGGCTGTGAGGAAGAAGTTGTTGCCCATGAGGGTGGTGAGAGCCTGGCACAGGCTGCCCAGGGAGGTGGTGGAAGCCTCCTGGCTGGAGGTGTTTGCAGCCAGGCTGGAGGTGGCTGTGAGCAACCTGCTGCGGTGTGAGGTGTCCCTGCCCATGGCAGGGGGTTGGAGCTGATCCTTGAGGTCTCTTCCAGCCCTGACAGTTCTGTGCTTCACCTCTCAGATGCCCACACACAGGGCTGTGGCACTGCTGGCTGGCAGCAGGATGCATGGACTTCAGTGGCATAAGGAAGGTTTTGGCCTTTCAGCTTCATCATTGTGCACTGCATTTTGCTTCATTGATGCTGGTGCATTTTCAGTCATGCTAAGCAGGCTGATGTGACCTTGCAGCTGAAGTCTTTTATCCTATGTAGGGATTTTGTTTGTTTGTTGTCATGAGATTTTGTTGTTTTTTTACTTTCTAGAGGTGTTTTCCACTCTGCTCTGGTGAGACCTTACCTCCAATACTGCCTCCAGTTCTGCTGTCCCCAGCAGCAGAAGGACTCAGAGCTATTGTACTGAGTCCTGAGAAGATCACAAAGATGCTGCCAGGGCTGGAGCAGCTCTGCTGTGAGCACAGGCTGAGGGAGCTGGGGCTGTGCAGCCTGCAGAGGAGAAGGCTCCAGGGGGAGCTCAGAGCTGCTGCCAGGACCTGAAGGGATCCTGCAGGAAAGCTGCAGAGAGACTTTTAATGAGGGGGTCTGAGCCAGGCCAAGGGGGAAGGGTCTGGAGCTGAGGCAGAGCAGGGTTAGAGTGGAGCTGAGGAAGAAGTTCTTCAGCCTGAGGGTGGTGAGACTCTGGCACAGGCTGCCCAGGTTGGTTATGGATTCCTCCTGCCTGGAGGTGTTCAAGGCCAGGCTGGATGAGGCCATGAGCAGCTAAGTGTAGCGGAGAGGTGTCCCTGCCCATGGCAGGGAGTTTGGAGTAGATGATCTCTGAGGTCCCTTCCAACCTAAGCCATTCTATGATTCCATGAAATGTCCCACAACAATCATTAATATAGGAAATGCTCCAGCAGGAGGGGTTTGCTGTGCTGCTTTGCTTTTGTTTTGCAGCTGGTGAACTTCATTGGCTTGATAGAAATTCTCCTGTGGACATCCTACCATATTTCACAGTCTCAGTCTCACAGAATCACCAAGGTTGGAAGAGACCCCAAGGATCATCGAGTCCAACCTGGCACCACAGACCTCATGACTAGACCATGGCACCAAGTGCCACATCCAATCCCCTCTTGAACACCTCCAGGGATGGGGACTCCACCACCTCCCTGGGCAGCACATCCAATGGCTAACAACTCTCTCTGGGAAGAACTTTCTCCTCACCTCCAGCCTAAACCTCCCCTGACACAGCTTGAGACTGTGTCCTCTTGTTCTGGTGCTGGTTGCCTGGGAGAAGAGACCAACCCCCACCTGGCTACAACCTCCCTTCAGGGAGTTGTAGAGAGCAAGAAGGTCTCCCCTGAGCCTCCTCTTCTCCAGGCTAAGCAACCCCAGCTCCCTCAGCCTCTCCTCACAGGGCTGTGCTCCAGACCCCTCCCCAGCCTCCTTGCCCTTCTCTGGACACCTTCAAGTGTCTCAATGTCCTTCTTAAACTGAGGAGCCCAGAACTGGACACAGGACTCAAGGTGTGGCCTAACCAGTGCTGAGCACAGGGCACAATGACTTCCCTGCTCCTGCTGGCCACACTGTTCCTGATGCAGGCCAGGATGCCATTGGCCTTCTTGGCCCCCTGGGCACACTGCAGGCTCATGTTCAGGCAGCTGTCAATCAGCACCCCCAGGTCCCTCTCTGTTTGGCAGCTCTCAGCCACTCTGCCCCCAGCCTGTAGCTCTGCCTGGGGTTGCTGTGGCCAAAGTGCAGCCCCTGGCACTTGGACTTGTTGAATGCCATCCTGTTGGCCTCTGCCCATCTGTCCAGTCGGTCGAGGTCCCTCTGCAGAGCCCTTCAGCCCTCTAACTGACCAACATCTGCCCCCAGCTTGCTGTCATCTGCAAACTTGCTGCTGACTGACTCAATGCCCTCATGCAGATCATCAATGAAGATGTTAAAGAGGATGGGGCCCAGCACTGATCCCTGGGGCACACCACTGGTGCCTGGCTGCCAGCTGGCTGTGGCACCATTCACCACCACTCTCTGGGCTCAGCCTCCAGCCAGTTCCTAACCCAGCTCAGAGAACTGCTGTCCAAGCCAGGGGCTGACAGCTTGGCCAGCAGTTTGCTGTGGGGGATGGTGTCAAAGGCCTTGCTGCAGTCCAGGCAGACCACATCCACAGCCTGCCCCACAGCCACCAGGCAGTCACCTGGGCATGGAAGGAGATCAGGTTGGAGAGGCAGGACCTGCCCTTCCTAACTCCATGCTGGCTGGACCTGAGCCCTTGGCCATCCTTCAGGTGCAGTTATTGCCCCCAGGATAATCTGCTCCATCACTTTCCCTGGCACTGAGGTCAGGCTGCCAGGCCTGGAGTTTCCAGGTTCCTCCATCCGTCCCTTCTTGTGGATGGGGACCACACTGGCCAGTTTCAGTCACCTGGGACCTCTCCAGGGAGCCAGGGCTGGAGAAAAAGGGACACTGCTGCCTGTCCACTGCAGGCTTGAACCCACAATCCTGAGATTAAGAGTCTCATGCTCCACTAACTGAGCTGACTGTGCTCCCTAAAGGCTTGGGGATGGTAGAGAAAGGTCCCTGAGGGCCTTCCTCCACCCCAGAGCCCCAGCTGCAAAGTGATGGTGTCACCAAATCACATCAGGAGTCTGAGCTGCCACACACTTACCTGCTGCCAGCTGGGCTAATGATCCAAATGCAGGGGCTCCCATAAATCAGGGCTGCCAGGCTGCAGCCCATAGCATGCAGGCAGGTGAGAGGCACACCTCAGCTGCAGGGGTGGGGGAAGAGAGAGAAATGAATTCCTGACCTGCTCTCTGATTACCCCAGCATCCTCCTGTCAGTTGTACCTTGAAAGCAAGGGGATGTGAGCAGCTTGGTGCAAGGTGAGGAGGAAGATCAGCCTCAGGAACTGCTGCCAGGCACATTGCCAGGCCCACAAACAGCAGATTCTGTTCTGCTTTTTCACTGCCTGCTATTTTTACCCCTTGATGGAAGAAATTTTTCACTGTGAGGGTGATGAGACACTGAAACAGGTTGCCCAGGAAGCATGAGCCATGCCTGGAAGCATGCAAGGCCAGGCTGGATGGACCTTGAGCAGCAGAGTCCAGTGGGAGGTGTCCTTGCCCGAGGTAGGAAGGTTGGAAGTAGGTTTTGAAGTCCCAAAGCATTCTGTGAGTCTATGCTTCTCCCTTTCTATTCCTCCTTCCTTTGTCTGTGATTCCTGGAGGAGCTAAAGCACCATGGGGTGTAATGGAGTCAGGACAGGTGTGAGACCATGGCTGTTAGTTCATAGAATTGTCAGGGCTGGAAGGGACCTCAAGGCTCAGCCAGTCCCAGCCCCCTGCCATGGGCAGGGACACCTCACACCACAGCAGGTTGCTCACAGCCACCTCCAGCCTGGCTGCAAACACCTCCAGGCAGGAGGCTTCCACCACCTCCCTGGGCAGCCTGTGCCAGGCTCTCACCACCCTCATGGGCAACAACTTCTTCCTCACAGCCAATCTCAATCTCCCCACTTCTAGTTTTGCTCCATCCTCCCCAGTCCTATCCCTCCCTGACACCCTCAGAAGTCCCTCCCCAGCTTTCTTGCAGCCCCCTGCAGATCCTGCAAGGCCACAATGAGGTCTCCTGGGAGCCTTCTCCTCTCCAGCCTGCACAACCCCAACTCCCTCAGTCTGTGCTCACAGCAGAGCAGCTCCAGCCCTCTGCTCCTCCTCCTGGCCCTTCTCTGGTCACCTTCCAGCCCCTCCAGAGCCTTCCTGGCACAGAAGCTCCAGAACTGGCCCCAGAGCTGCAGCTGTGGTCTCAGCAGAGTGGAGCAGAGGGGCAGAATCCCCTCCCTGGCCCTGCTGGCTATGCTTCTCTTGCTGCAGTCGTTCTCACCTCTGCACTATTAGTGCTGACCTTTGCTGATGGCCACTGCTCAGCCTTTGAGCTGGGAGAAGCTTGCCAGACAGTGGCTGCACACTTGGACTCTGCCTTTCTTCACTCAGTGCTTCACAGCCTCCTCAGCATTTGGAAGCCCTGCTAGAGCTCATGTGTGCCAACTGATTCCTTGCCAGCTGAATTAGAGGTGGCATTCTCCCTGTTGGAGTGCTTGTCTGGGAGTTTTATGAAGAGTACTCACTGACTTGACAGAATTCAAGTTTGGGTTTTTTCATCAGTGATTTGGTGAGAAAAGTGAATTGTGTGGGTGACAAAGTGCCACAGCCTGCAGTCAGCTCACAGGAAGCTGCTCCTGAAAATGAGTTGAGTCCTTCAGAAGGAATGCAAAGGGTCCTGGAGTGGCAGGACACGAGGGAATAGACTGAAGCTGGGAGAGGGCAGATTGAGACTGGAGATGAGGAGGAAATTCATTTCAGTGAGGGTGGGGAGACTTGGCACAGGTTGCCCAGGGAGGCTGTGGATGCCTCCTCCCTGAAGGTGTTCAAGGCCAAGGTGGATGAGGCTTTGAGCAAGCTGAGCTGGTGGGAGGTGTCCCTGCCCATGGCAGGGGGTTGGAGCTGGGTGATCTTTGCATCCTGGCCTGCATCAGGAACAGTGTGGCCAGCAGGAGCAGGGAGGTCATTGTGCCCTGTGCTCAGCCTTGCTTAGGCCACACCTGGAGTCCTGTGTCCAGTTCTGGGCTGCTCAGTTTAAGAAGGACATTGAGAGACTTGAAGGTGTCCAGAGAAGGGCAACAAGGCTGGGGAGGGGTCTGGAGCACAGCCCTGTGAGGAGAGGCTGAGGGAGCTGGGGTTGCTTAGCCTGGAGAAGAGGAGGCTCAGGGGAGACCTCATTGTTCTCTACGACTCCCTGAAGGGAGGTTGTAGCCAGGTGGGGTTGGTCTCTTCTCCCAGGCACCCAGCACCAGAACAAGAGGACACAGTCTCAAGCTGTGCCAGGGGAGGTTTAGGCTGGAGGTGAGGAGAAAGTTCTTCACTGAGAGAGTCATTCATCATTGGGATGTGCTGCCCAGGGAGGTGGTGGAGTCCCCATCCCTGGAGGTGTTCAAGAGGGGATTGGATGTGGCACTTGGTGCCATGGCCTAGTCATGAGGTCTGTGGTGACAGGTTGGACTCGATGATCTTTGAGGTCTCTTCCAACCTTGGTGATTCTGTGAGACTGTGAAATAAATCTACTCTTAAAACTGCTCTGCTGCCAATGCAAAGGGAACCTTGCAGCCGGCTCTGATCCCTTAGTGTTGTGTGTGTGCCTAGCTGGGCCCTCATTTGCTGTTCCAGCCCTGCCTTGTGAAAGCAGCAGCTGAAGATCTCTCTCCCCCCAAGAATGCTCTGTTTGATCATTGATCAGGAGCCCATTTTAATCCAGAGCTGCACTCAGGGGCAGGCTCCGAGCTGCTCTGCCTTCCTCGGGAGTGCTTCACTAATCCCTCCCAGATGGCAACGAAAGAACTGCCAGGGAAACCAGGAAAGCAGTCACCTTGTCACACAGCTGAAAAGGTGACACAAGGGAGTGCAGCCCCAGATTGTTTGCATGCCCAAAGTGCTTGAGGACAGACAAGTGGCAATTGGCTTTGCAATGCCTCTGCTGGGAAACTCCGTGCAGTTATAATTACTGCTCTGCCTCTTGCTACTCTGACTTGGTGCTGAGATAGACTGCAAATGAGTTTTTGATGGCTTTGGATGTGTGTTTCTTCCCTTTTGTTATCAAACCATAACAGCAACAAGAGCAGAGCTCTCCCTCCACTCAGTCTGCCAAAGTGCCCTCTGAGCCAGATGGTTCTGGCTTCACTAAACTCAATTTAACTCATGAAATGACTGCACTGTGTCCTGTGCTGTCATCTTGGAAGAGCTGGCAGCCACAAGTTGGTTTCCACGAGTAGGGCTTGGCCCAGCATAAAAACGTGATCACTAGGAAGTGATTTCAGGTTCAACCAGGTTGAGAGCAGAGTCCTGCAGCTGGGCAGGAAGAATAAACTGCAGCAGGACAGGCTGGGAGGGGATCTGCTGGAGAGCAGCCCCAAGGAGAAGGAGCTGGGAGTGCTGGGGGGCAGCAAGCTCTGCATGGGACAGCAATGTGCCCTGGGGGCCAAGAAGGCCAAGGGGGTCCTGGGGGGCATGCAGAGGAGTGTGTCCAGCAGAGCCAGGGAGGTTCTCCTCCCCCTCTGCTCTGCCCTGCTGAGACCTCACCTGGAATTTTGCATCCAGCTCTGGGCTGCCCAGCTCAGGAGGGACAGGGATCTGCTGGAGAGAGTCCAAGGGAGGGCTGCAAGGATGCTGAAGGGACTGCAGCACTGCCTGGGGAGGAGAGGCTGAGAGCCCTGGGGCTGTGTAGTGTGGAGAGGAGAAGGCTGAGAGGGATCTGATCAATGTCTATCAATAGCTGAGGGCTGGGGGTCAGGAGGGAGGGCACAGGGCCAGGCTCTGCTCAGTTGCAGTCAGGAAGGAAAGGGCAGGGCCAGGCTCTGCTCACTGTGCCCTGGGATAGGCCAAGAAGCAATGGATGGAAACTGCAGCACAGGAGGTTCCAGCTCAGCATGAGGAGGAACTTCTGCACTGTGAGGGTCCCAGAGGCCTGGAGCAGGCTGCCCAGAGAGGTTGTGGAGTCTCCTTGTGTGGAGCCTTTGCAGCCCTGTCTGGATGTGTTCCTGTGTGCCTTGTGCTGGATTCTCTGCTCCTGCTCTGGCAGGGGCTTGGACTGGCAGATCTCCAGAGGTCCCTTCCAACCCCTAGCATCCTGTGATCTAGTTATTTCTTTTATTGGCACTTCTCTCTCCACCATTCTTTCACATCCCTGACTTCATCCAGGCTTCCTGCAATGCCAGCCTGATGGTGATTGCTGTTATTGGGTGGAGGAGGTCGGCGTTGTCAAAACACAAGATCAATAAAAGGTTGTAGGTGATCATTTCTCTATTGCTCTTGTGCTCCCTGATGCTTCCCAGAGTGAACTCACCTGAGGAGACAGTGGAGCTAAAGACAAGATTAAGGCAGTTAGGAAACAATGAGTGGAGTAATGAAATTAGAGTCATTTGACAGATCAGAGTGGAGCATCAATAATGAGGAAATGCATTTGCAGGGTACACTGTAATCATCCAAAAGACATAATGAGCTCTCCTGCTAATAAGAAGTATTGGGGAAACATGAAAGACACTTTATTGCCATAAAAATGAGTGATTTCCCCTTCCCCTTCATGGATTTGTGGCACAATGTTAGTCTGTTAAGAAAATGTGGGAGGCTTTTGCAAGTGGGATTGTGCTGGCTTATTCTCTCTGTGCTTGGTAAGGAAAGTGTTCTCCATGTTGCACCTGGAGTGCTGGATCCACCTCTGGGCTCCTCAGTTCAAGAGAGACAAGGAACTACTGGAGAGAGTCCAGTGGAGGCTACAAAGATACTGAGGGGCCTGGAGAATCTCAGTGAGGAGCAAAGGCTGAGAGCCCTGGGGGTGCTGAGGCTGGAGAAGGGCAGCAAGAGCTAAAGGGCAGGGGACAAGAGGATGGGGCCAATGGCATCAGGAACAGTGTGGCCAGCAGGAGCACACCCTGAGTCCTGTGTCCAGTTCTGGGCTCCTCAGTTTTAGAAGGACATTGAGACACTTGAAGGTGTCCAGAGAAGGGCAACGAGGCTGGGGAGGGATCCGGAGCACAGCCCTGTTGTGAGAGGCTCAATCTTGTCTCTCTTGATGTGACTCAACAAGGATAAAATCACCTTTGCTGCTTGCCCAGACAACAGCTGATGTGTGTTGGGCAGAGGCCACTGGAAGGACTCTGTGGAAGGTGCATAGATAAAGGCTGCTCACCAGGCTGCAGCTGCCCTGGAAATGGGCAGAGGCCACTGCTGTCCATGCTCTCTGGAATATACATGCCTAAAAACTGTATGAAAGATCTGAGCTTGGGAGAAGGAAAAGACCTGGGCAATGCCACTGGGAAGGAAAACAGAAGAGAAGGAAAAGCCCAGGGCAGTGCTGCTCTGAAGAAAAACAGAGAACACCAGGAGAGAAAACTGAGAGACATCACCATGGAGCCTGGAAGCAGCAGACCAAGAGGAACCCTCTCTCGTGTCCTAAGTTCTGCCTGCTGCAACTCATGGAGCTGAAGAGGCTGCTCAGAGGACAGCACAGCCAACAAGGATGACCTCTCCTCTACAGCCAAAGCTGCAGCACCCTTCCTCTACTGATCCAACATCTCCTCCCTTCCAAAGCTTCAGCAGCTTTCCTCCACAGACCCAAACTGTCTTGGGGGGTGAAGGCTGTGGTAATACAATTCCTTTCCTCTTCTCTCTCCCTCTTCTCTCTCTCACTCTCTCTTCTCTCTCTCTCTCCTTCTGATCCATCCACTTTCTTTGTGTAATAAATAGCCTCCAGGGCTGTTGATATTTTGGCCTTGTTTGTGCCTCTCATTTCATAACACAGAATATTCAAAAGAGCTGAGGCTCTTTCCCTCTCTGGACTGAGACACCCATGAGGAGAGGCTGAGGGAGCTGGGGCTGCTTAGCCTGCAGAAGAGGAGGCTCAGGGGAGACCTTCTTGCTCTCTACAACTCCCTGAAGGGAGGTTGTAGCCAGGTGGGGGTTGGTCTCTTCTCCCAGGCAGGCACCCAGCAGCAGAACAAGAGGACACAGTCTCAAGCTGTGCCAGGGGAGGTTTAGGCTGGAGGTAAGGAAGAAATTCTTCCCAGCAAGAGAGATTGGCCATTGGGATGTGCTGCCCAGGGAGGTGGTGGAGTCCCCATCCCTGGAGGTGTTCAAGAGGGGATTGGATGTGGCACTTGGAGCCTTGGTTTAGTTAGTCATGAGGTGTTGGGTGACAGCTTGGACTTGGTGAGCTTTGAGGTCTTTTCCAACCCTATTGATTCTATGATTCTCAGTGGTGGAACAAGGGGCACTGGGTATAAAGTGGTGCCCAGAAGGCTCCATCTCAACAGGAGGAGATAATTCTTTGGTGTGAAGGTTCTGGAGCCCTGGGGCAGGCTGCCCAGAGGGGCTGTGGGGTCTCCTTGTCTGAAGACATTCCAGACACACCTGGCCATTGTGATCCTGATCAAGCTGCTGTGGGTGCCCTGCTTTAGCAGGGGGGTTGGACTGGGTGATCCCCAGAGGTCCCTTCCAACCCCCAACACTCTGTGACTCTGTGCTGTGCTAATTGAAGTGGGAGAAAAGAAAGGCTGAGGAATCCTATTGCCAGAGTTAAACTAGAGCTCCATGCTTGCCAAACACAAGCCTGCAGCAATGCCTCAGCAGCAATAAGATGTCTTTCATTAGTTGGCTTCATGAGGTCAGGCTGAAAAGAAAGGATGGCATTTCAATGAAGATCTTTTCAACTCCACTTTTGGACATGAAGTAGAGAGAAGAACTTATTGATTCAGGCTCTGAAATCTGAGAGCAAAGAGACAAAAAGAAAGGGACAGAGAAAAGCAGTTGTGAGGGGAACTGGAAGGCTGCTGTGGGGATCAGTGCAGTAAATAAGTTGGACTGCTGGCTAATGATGGGCTGGACTGAGCAAACTGAGCAGCAGAATGTGGAAGGCAGTCTGAGCAGAACTGATTTTATGAAGGATGATGAAAAGTTTCTGTTGGAATGGCCTACAGCTCAGGTATTGACTGCAGAAGCCCACAGCAAATTGATTACCAATATGTTCTACCACTGAATAAGTACTAAAATGAGGAAGCAAAGCTCTTTTAGATTGGGTTAGACAAGCTGGAAGGTGTCCAGAGCAGGGCAACGAGGAGGAGCAGAGGGCTGGAGCTGCTCTGTTGTGAGGACAGACTGAGGGAGTTGGGGTTGTGCAGGCTGGAGAGGAGAAGGCTCCCAGGAGACCTCATTGTGGCCTTGCAGTGTCTGAAGGGGGCTCCAAGAAAGCTGGGGAGGGACTTTGGAGGGGGTCAGGGAGGGATAGGACTGGGGGGGATGGAGCAAAACTAGAAGTGGGTAGATTGAGATTGGCTGTGAGGAAGAAGTTGTTGCCCATGAGGGTGGTGAGAGCCTGGCACAGGCTGCCCAGGGAGGTGGTGGAAGCCTCCTGCCTGGAGGTGTTTGCAGCCAGGCTGGAGGTGGCTGTGAGCAACCTGCTGTGGGGTGAGGTGTCCCTGCCCATGGCAGGTGGGGAGGATCTGGGTGATCCCTGAGGTCCAACCCTGACAGTTCTGTGATTCTAAGCACTGAGAAAAATCTGGGCCTTGTAGCACTAAAATACAGCTCTCACTGGCTGTGAGTTTGATTTATGCCTTATAGTAGCAGGTAACATTTTGATCTGCAGCCCAGATTTTGGTTGAAAGGGAATCAAATCACAGAATTGAATATAACCTTCCAGTTCAACTTACCAACCTGAACCTTTTAAGCACAGACTCACAGATTGCATTGGGCTTGAAGGGATCCTCCAAGGGCATCCTGTCCAAGCCCCTGCAGGCAGCAGGGACAGCTCCAGCTCCAGCAGGCTGCCCAGGGACACAGCCAGGCTGAGCTTCAGTGTCTCCAGGGACAGAGCCTCAACCCCATCCCTGGGCAGCCTGTGCCAGTGTCTCCCCAGCCTCCCTGTGCAGAGCTTCCTCCTCATATCCAACCTAACTCTGCCCTGCTCCAGGTTCAAACCACTGCCCCTGGGCCTATCCCCACAGTCCCTTCTGAGCAGTCCCTCCCCAGCCTGCCTGCAGCTCCCCTGCAGATATTGAACTGCAGCTCTGAGGTCTCCCTGGAGCCTTCTCTTCTCCAGGCTGCACAGCCCCAGCTCTCCCAGCCTGTCCTTTTATGAGAGGCTTTCCATCCCTCTGATCATCTTTGTGGCCCTTCCCTGGAGCTGCTCTCCACACCCTCCATGTGTTGGAGACCCCTGGGGTGGGACAGAGCACTGCAGGTGAGCTGCAGAGAAACTGTCAGTCGATCCCTGAGGATCACATCACAGCCTGCCCACACCAGCCTTGCAGGGGATCTCTTGGAGTTCAGCATCCTCATTTTTGCTGCTGTGTGACCCAAATCCCATCCCAGAAGCACACTCAGAAGTGTGACTTTCACCTTGGCCTTCTCTCTCCTGAGGTCAGCAGCTCCCTGCAGCGCTGGTGGCTAAGGCTGGTGCTGATCATCACTCCCAAGGCAAAGACAAGGAGGGGAGGGGGAATTAAGATGAGAAGAAATGAATGCAAGTCCTGGCAGGCAAGAAAGCCTTTATCAAGATACTGAACACTCCTCTTCATTTCTTGGTTCTTACTCCCTGCCCCCTCCCCATGGCCTGTGACCATCTGGTGAACAATTAACTCAGCACAGCCTTCTCCCTTGCCGCTTTTATTGCCCTTATGCCAAGCCCAGGCTGCATTTAGGCCCAAAATTGCTCCTTCAAAGTCGGGGGGGGGGGGGGGGGGGGGAAAGGAACTGATCATTTCAATTGCAAATCTAAGTGCTGTGATCAATATTCCAAACATGCTGAGCTAGGAGATCTGCAGCCTCACAGAGGAGAAGCAGCCCTCCACATTTCCATGCAGCCATTCCTTTCTCACAGCTATTTTAGGGGTGGGTTTTTTCCCCCACCCCCCCCTCTCTGTACCCACTAAGAAAAAGCAGACAGTGAAAAATCTCATTCTGGCAACACACTGTGTGATCAGAAGAACAATGGAGAAATCAGAGATGTCCCTGAGGGCTCAGGCTGTTTGCCTGAGTCAGTTCAAAGCCTCTCAAAGTGGTCTCTCACCAGAACAGGATGCTCTGATTTGTTCCCTTCCGCAGCGCTCTGCTGATGAACGCTCGGTGCAAGCCTCAGGAAGGCTAAGCTGGCACAGGGCTTGGCTTTCTGACACCCCCCCTGCTCCCTCCCAAGCTGACTAAGCTGAGATCAGATTGAGAGAGAGCACAGAAACTTTGGGGGGAAGGGAGACGGCAAACAGCGAGGCCTCTGCCGTTGTTCTGGGGTGAAGGCAGCAGTGCACAGCTCCAGAATGTCATAGAGCAGCTTAGGTTGGAAGGGTCCTCAGGGATCATCCACTTCCAACCTCCTGCCATGGGCAGGGACACCTCACACTGGACCAGGCTGATCATGACCTCACTTAACCTGGCCTTGAACACCTCCAGGGAGGGGACAACCGCAGCCTCCCTGGGCAGCCTGTGCCAGGGTCTCCCCACCCTCACTCTCAAGACTTTTGTCCTCATCTCCAGAGTCAATCTCCCCAGCTCAAAGCTATTGTCCCTTCTCCTGGCACTTCAGGATGCTCAGGGCCACACCACATTTCAAACTGAGTGTCCCCAGGGACAGAGCCTCAACCCCATCCCTGGGCAGCCTGTGCCAGGGTCTCCCCAGCCTCCCTGTGCAGAGCTTCCTCCTCATGTCCAACCTAACTCTGCCCTGCTCCAGGTTCAAACCACTGCCCCTGGGCCTATCCCCACAGCCCCTTGTGCACATAGTATCATAGAATCAGTCAGGGTTGGAAGGGACCACAAAGGATCATCCTGTTCCAACCCCCCTGCCATGGGCAGGGACACCCCACACTAGATCAGCCTGGCCAGAGCCTCGTCCAGCCTGGGCTTAAACACCTCCAGGGACAGGGCCCCAACCACCTCCCTGGACAGTCCCTCCCCATCCTGCCTGGAGGTCTCCTGCAGATGGTGAAATGCAGCTCTGAGGTCTCCATCTCCCTGGACTCTTTTCTTCCCCAGGCTGAACAGCCCCAACTCTTTCAGCCTATCCTTGTAGGAGAGGTTTTCCATCCCTCTGATCATCTTGGTGACCTCCTCTGGACCTTCTCCAGCAGATCTATGTCTCTCTAGTGTTGCCCATAGCTGGACAGAGGACTCCAGGTGAGCTCTCAGCAGAGCAGAGCAGAGGGCAGGATCATTGAGGTCTTTTCCAACCAGCACAATGGTGTGATTCCTTGACAGTTCTCTCCTGAGCAGCAAGCACCCAGCAGAAGAGGTGAGAAGAGCAATTTCAAGTTTCCAGCACTCAGGGTCTTCCTTCTATTTCAAAACATCACAGATATTCTCAGATGAGATGCTTGCTGCTTGGCTTTTTCCCTTTGCCTTCATCTTCTTCAGGTATGCAATGAGGTGCATGAAACAAATTCTTCTGTCACAGCAGGAGGGGGAAAGCTTGCTTCAAAATACAGCATTTCACATCACCCCCATCTGAGGCAGAACACTAGGGGAAAAATCACTTTCCTGTGGAATATTTACCTGCCTTCACAGCTCACAGGGTGTCAGGGGTTGGAAGGGAACTCTGGAGATCTTCCAGGCCAACCCCCTGCCAGAGCAGGAGCAGAGAACCCAGCACAGGGCACACAGGAACACATCCAGACAGGGCTGCAAAGGCTCCACACAAGGAGACTCCACAACCTCTCTGGGCAGCCTGCTCCAGGCCTCTGGGACCCTCACAGTGCAGAAGTTCCTCCTCATGCTGAGCTGGAACCTCCTGTGCTGCAGTTTCCATCCATTGCCTCTTGGTCTATCCCAGGGCACAGTGAGCAGAGCCTGGCCCTGTGCCCTCCCCTTTGACCCCCAGCCCTCAGCTATTGATAGACATTGATCAGATCCCTCTCAGCCTTCTCCTCTCCACACTACACAGCCCCAGGGCTCTCAGCCTCTCCTCCCCAGGCAGTGCTGCAGTCCCTTCAGCATCCTCATTGCCCTCCCTTGGACTCTCCAGCAGATCCCTGTCCCTCCTGAGCTGGGCAGCCCAGAGCTGGATGCAATATTCCAGGTGAGGTCTCAGCAGGGCAGAGCAGAGGGGGAGGAGAACCTCCCTGGCTCTGCTGGACACACTCCTCTGCATGCCCCCCAGGACCCCCTTGGCCTTCTTGGCCCCCAGGGCACATTGCTGTCCCATGCAGAACTTGCTGCCCCCCCAGCACTCCCAGCTCCTTCTCCTTGGGGCTGCTCTCCAGCAGATCCCCTCCCAGCCTGTGCTGCTGCAGTTTATTCTTCCTGCCCAGCTGCAGGACTCTGCTCTCATCCTGCTTGAGCCTCATTAGGTTCCTCTGTGCCCAGCTCTCAGTCTGCCCAAGCCTCTGAATGGCCTCACAGCCTTCAGGGGTCTCAGCCAAGCCTCCCTGTTTGGTATCATCAGCAAACCTGCTGAGCAGACTCTGTCTGTCTGTCCCCTCATCAATGTCAATGCCTTGGAGGGAGCTGTAAGCTTCAAGGCAGTTTTGCATGACAAAGCAAAGGCTGCAGTTTGACCTCCCTCCTAGTGAAGTGCTCTAAGAAGCCACTGTGAGCAGAGTGGAAGTGAAATGCCAGCACTAACAGCAATGACACACAGAAAAAGCTGTCAGGAGCACTCAGAAGAAAAGCTAAAGCATATTCTGAGTGGTAGGGGAAAGAGGTGCAAGAAGTTTCTGATTTCCCCATGGGGCACAGGAGAACTCACAGTGGTCACAGATTGCAGAGGGGAGACCCCATTGCCCCCCACAGCTGCCTGAGAGGAGGCTGCAGCGAGCTGGGGGTTGAGCTCTGCTCCCTAGTGATAGGAGCAGAGGAAATGGCCTGAGGTTGTGCCAGGGGAGCGCTGCAGGAGTGGGCAGGGGTTGGCACAGGCTGAGGGAGGTGGTGGAGTCCCCATCCCTGGAGGTGTTCAAGGAAGGTGTGGCCATGGGCACCTGGGGCCATGGTTTGGGGGCCATGGTGGTGTTGGGTTGATGGGTGGATGGATTGATGGGTTGATGGATTGGACTGGGTGAGCTTGGGGGGATTTTCCAACTGAAACAATTCCATGATTCCATGGGTTTATGATTCCATGGGTTTATGGTTCCATGGGTTTATGATTCCATGGGTTTATGGTTCCATGGGTTTATGGTTCCATGGGTTTATGGTTCCATGGGTTTATGGTTCTGAGAGTTTAAGATTCTATTTTATGATCCTGTGATTGCATTCCTGTGGTGCTGGATCACCTAGAAACCCAAGTGGAACACATGGTTTGGATGCCTTGACTGAGGCAGCACACAGGCTCCCAACAGGTCCCATCCAGACCCTGCTGGGGTCCCATCCAGAGGTGCTGACCAGCTGACTGCTGGAGAGACTGAAGCTTGTTGGGAGCCAGTGGGTCCCAGCTGACTGGCTAGGAGTGGGCTAAAATCAAGTCTATGGAGTAAAGGGGACACTGGGGGCTGGAATCAAGCAGGACAATGCTGTCACTGCCATGCTCTAAGCCTTGTAAGGTCTACACAAGAAGTTCCTCAAATACTTGGACCAAAGGGAATTGGTGCAGTCAAGAAGCAAAGCAAACCAAAGAGCGAGGTGAGAGCATGTTCAGAGAGTGTGGTGAGAGCCTGCAAGCCAGAAACAAAGTGCAGCAAGCTTGGCTGAGGCAAATGAGAGATCTTTCATTCTGCTCATCCATTGTTCTGTCCCTGAGAGCTGTCTGTTGCAAAACATCTGCCAGCACCAGGAGTGGCTCTGCTCTGCCCTTCCCTGGAGCTGCTCTGCTCTGCTCTGCCCTTCCCTGGAGCTGCTCTGCTCTGCTCTGCCCTTCCCTGGAGCTGCTCTGCTCTGCCCTTCCCTGGAGCTGCTCTGCTCTGCTCTGCCCTTCCCTGGAGCTGCTCTGCTCTGCTCTGCCCTTCCCTGGAGCTGCTCTGCTCTGCCCTTCCCTGGAGCTGCTTTGCTCTCCCCTTCCCTGGAGCTGCTCTGCTCTGCCCTTCCCTGGAGCTGCTTTGCTCTCCCCTTCCCTGGAGCTGCTCTGCTCTGCCCTTCCCTGGAGCTGTTCTGCTCTGCCCTTCCCTGGAGCTGCTCTGCTCTGCCCTTCCCTGGAGCTGTTCTGCTCTCCCTTCCCTGGAGCTGCTCTGCTCTGCCCTTCCCTGGTCTGGCTCTGCTCTCCCCTTCCCTTTTCTGGCTCTGCTCTGCCCTTCCCTCCTCTGTGTCTGCATCCGTGCTGCTTCCCTTCCTCTGCCCAGGACAGCTGGAGGCCCTAGCCCTGATTTCTCAAGATGTGGTGAGACAAATGAAGCAGCTCTCTTTTTCCTTTCCCATGAGGCAAGGTCTCACTGCTCACTTTCATGTTCCCTGTCCTCCTCCTCTTCTGCTGTGCCACTGCATCCCCTGTGCCTGCTGAAGGCACATGAAGTCCCTGTGCTGTGCTGAGTGTGTGTCTCACTGTGCTGGAGGGATCCAAGCCTGGGTACATGCCAGGGGGGTTCTGCCTTTGTAGTGAGTTCCATTGGTTCAGTGAAAGGTCTGACAGATGCCAGATGCAACACAAAAGGCTGAATGACAAAATTGTATGGCCAGGAGCAGGGGAGGGCTGAGCTTAGATAGGCCTGAGGAGGGGAGGAGATGAGGGAGAACATGCATGAGTTGTTTGGTTGATCCAGTGTGAGCAGGCAGCACCTGGGACCTGGGGAGGAGCAGGAGCCTGCTCTTGCTGCTGCCCTGAACCACAGGCTGGTCGAGACAGCAAGGTGCTAAGTCACAGTTGAAGGATCCCTTTCAGGTGTGGGACTGAGGGAGGAGCTGAGAACATCAGATAGAAAAGATTTCCCTGAGGGCAGAGGCAGAAGAGGGCTACAGATCTCAAAGGGCCTTTAGAGAGCCTTGAGACTTTGTGGATGAGGCTGAGGGAGCTGGGGCTGCTTAGCCTGGGGAAGAGGAGGCTCAGGGGAGACCTTGCTCTCTCCAACTCCCTGAAGGGAGGTTGTAGCCAGGTGGGGGTTGGGCTCTTCTCCCAGGCAACCAGCACCAGAACAAGAGGACACAGTCTCAGGCTGTGCCAGGGGAGGTTTAGGCTGGAGGTTAGAAGGAAGAAATTCTTCATAGGGAGAGTGATTGGCCCTTGGGATGTGCTGCCCAGGGAGGTGGTGGAGTCACCATCACTGGAGGTGTTTAGGAGGAGCCTGGATGAGGCACTTGGTGCCATGGTTTAGTTGTTTAGTCATGAGGTCTGTGGTGACAGGTTGGACTTGATGGTCTTTGAGGTCTCTTCCAACCTGGGTGATTCTGTGATTCTGATCAGATGCTGTTGGATGATAGGTTGGACTTGATGATCCCAAAGGTCTCTCCCTACCTGGTTAATTCTATTCTAAAGTGAACCTGGGCTTTCTGAGGCTAAACTTCAGTGTCTGCAACTTCTAATAACAATCAACCAATGCTAGAGGCAGACTTGCTGCTTACCTTTAGTACTGCTGCTGAGCCCCCTAGAAGAAGGGAAATCTCTGTGTGAAAGCTAAGGCAGTGCATTAGTGACACTGTGGGACATGGAGCTGTGATGTCCACCCCCACCCTGAGCTCAGACAAGGGCTTAAGGTTGGCTGGCACCTAGACCTGGCCCAGCAGTCACTGGGTGAGGAGAAGCAGAACAGGAGAGAGGCAGGAGAAAATTTAGAGAGATTTCAGAGCCAGCTGGTTTCCTGTCATCAAGATCTGTGTCTGGTCTATGGAGGGGTGAGGAAGAGAGAACAATCAACTCAGTTTGGCAGATAACAACAACTGCTGCAAAGGAAAGAGCAGGGAACAGCACTGAAGGGACCAAAACTAAGAACAGACTGAGCTGATGGAATGCAGAATCACTGAATCCATCCCTGAGTCACAGAACACAGACACAGAGTGTCAGGGGCTGGAAGGGACCTCCAAAGCTCATCCAGGCCAACCCCCTGCCAGAGCAGGGCACCCAGGGCAGCTCACACAGGAACACATCCAGGTGAGGTTGGAAGAGCTCCAGAGAGGGAGACTCCACAACCCCCCTGGGCAGCCTGCTCCAGGACTCTGTCACCTCACAGGGGAAAAATTCTTCCTCCTGTTCCCATGGCACTTCCTCTGCCTCAGCTTCCACCACTGCCCCTTGTGCTGGCATTGGGCATCCCCCAGCAGAGCCTGGCTCCAGCCTCTGGGCACTCACCCTGCACAGCTTTAGCAGCAGCAAGGAGGTCAGGGGGGCAGGATTTAGCTCTGTCCAGACTGGAATAAGGAATGGCACACGAGCTGTTTCCACATGGCTGCCTGGCATGCTGATAAGAACAAGACCTGGACTTGTTAACCACACCTGCAGGCCTACAGCTTTGTCTTGCTCTTCTGAGAGTGCAGCTTTAAGAGGTCAATTATAGACCTTGACTGTGCTGATGGGGCAGAGCAGGGCCTGCTCTGATGCATCTGAACTGCTTTGAGACACTGAGAGCCCTGGGGCATTTCAGTCTGGAGAAGAGAAGACTGAGAGGCATCTGATCCATGTCTATCAATAGCTGAGGGCTTTGATGCCTGAATTTTGTTCTCTCTGTGCCATAGCCAAGAATTCAAAGCCTGGTGCTTGGTTGTGCCCTGCATTTGAGAACTTCATCTTCAAAAGTGGCACATGGAGATACCCAACCCTCTTGTGCAGGCAGCCTTGCATGGGACTCATTCAGAAAGCAGAACTTTCTCCTCACCTGGAGTGTAAACCTCCCCTGGTGCAGCTTGAGACTGTGTCCTCTTGTTCTGGTGCTGGGTGCCTGGGAGAAGAGACCAACCCCCAGCTGGCTACAACCTCCCTGCAGGGAGTTGGAGAGAGCAAGAAGGTCTCCCCTGAGCCTCCTCTTCTCCAGGCTAAGCAACCCCAGCTCCCTCAGCCTCTCCTCACAGGGCTGTGCTCCAGACCCCTCCCCAGCCTTGTTGCCCTTCTCTGGACACCTTCAAGTCTCTCAATGTCCTTCTTAAACTGAGGGGCCCAGAACTGGACACAGGACTCAAGGTGTGGCCTAAGCAGTGCTGAGCACAGGGCACAATGACTTCCCTGCTCCTGCTGGCCACACTGTTCCTGATGCAGGCCAGGATGCCATTGGCCTTCTTGGCACCCTGGGCACACTGCTGGCTCATGTTTAGGCAGCTGTCAGTCAGCACCCCCAGGTCCCTCTCTGTTTGGCAGCTCTCAGCCACTCTGACCCCAGCCTGTAGCTCTGCCTGGGGTTGCTGTGGCCAAAGTGCAGCCCCTGGCACTTGGACTTGTTGAATGCCATCCTGTTGGCCTCTGCCCATCTGTCCAGTCGGTCGAGGTCCCTCTGCAGAGCCCTTCTGGCCTCTGACTGACCAACATCTGCTCCCAGCTTGGTGTCATCTGTAAACTTACTGCTGATGGACTCAATGCCCTCATGCAGATCATCAATGAAGATGTTAAAGAGGATGGGGCCCAGCACTGATCCCTGGGGCACACCACTGGTGCCTGGCTGCCAGCTGGCTGTGGCACCATTCACCACCACTCTCTGGGCTCAGCCTCCAGCCAGTTCCTTCTATGTTCATTCTATGACCCTGTGATTTATAGTCAAGCCAGCCTAGTGAGGTTTTGATTTCCACATGGGAGCAAACCCAGCAGTTCTGAGCCTGAGATTCATAGAATCAATTCCCATCTGGGACTGACATTCACGTTTGCTCTTAGCAAGGCAGAAATCTTGCAGCTGAGCCTGTGGCCAGCATCACTTTCCTCCAAGTGTCTCCTCAGCCTTGAGGTCTTTACAGCACTTTACCAAAGAGCCATTTTTCTACACCATCCAGGTCCCAATATCTGAGTAAGAGTGGTGACAGCAACAGCAGCAAGGAGTCTCAAACAGTAGTGCTGAGAAGAGGATATCAGACAACATTTCCTTGCTTGGATTTGCTCACAGGCACTTCCTGCAGGATTTCAGTTCCAAAGCACTGAAGGGAATCCATCCTTCTCAGCATCTAGATCCTGCAGCTGCTGAGCTTGAGCAGATCACACAGGATCACAGCCAGGCAGCTCTTCAATATGTCCACAGAGGAATCATCTCTCCAACAGGAAGATGAAGGGCCTGGAGCACTGCCCTGTGAGGAGAGGCTGAGAGCCCTGGGGCTGTGCCCTGGGGGCCAAGAAGGCCAAGGGGGTCCTGGGGGGCATGCAGAGGAGTGTGTCCAGCAGAGCCAGGGAGGTTCTCCTCCCCCTCTGCTCTGCCCTGCTGAGACCTCACCTGGAATCTTGCATCCAGCTCTGGGCTGCCCAGCTCAGGAGGGACAGGGACCTGCTGGAGAGAGTCCAAAGGAGGGCTGCAAGGATGCTGAAGGGACTGCAGCACTGCCTGGGGAGGAGAGGCTGAGAGCCCTGGGGCTGTTCAGTCTGCAGAGGAGAAGGCTGAGAGGGATCTGATCAATGTCTATCAATAGCTGAGGGCTGGGGGTCAGGAGGGAGGGCACAGGGCCAGGCTCTGCTCACTGTGCCCTGGGATAGGCCAAGGAGCAATGGATGGAAACTGCAGCACAGGAGGTTGCAGCTCACCATGAGGAGGAACTTCTGCACTGTGAGGGTCCCAGAGGCCTGGAGCAGGCTGCCCAGAGAGGTTGTGGAGTCTCCTTGTGTGGAGCCTTTGCATCCCTGTCTGGATGTGTTCCTGTGTGCCCTGTGCTGGGTTCTCTGCTCCTGCTCTGGCAGGGGCTTGGACTGGCAGATCTCCAGAGGTCCCTTCCAACCCCTGACATCCTGTGAGCTGTGATCTGGTGAAACAGGATGTTAAACCAGGACAGCCTGTCCACTTCTGGCTGCCTGGAAGCCCTGTTGCACCGAGCAGAGCTGTTGCTGTGTGCTGCAGTTTCCTGCTGGTGCAGGACTAATGCATGGTTGCTGGAGCAGCTACACCTTCTGATGCTGGGAGAAGGTTAAGGCCCCTGCTAAACAGCCATGGAAGGCCAGGCTATCCCTAGGGAAATATTTTCCAACCTGAACTAAGCAAATCTGCTTTGGCAGGGAATTTGGTCTCTGGAGGTCCCTTCCAACCCTCTAGCACTCTGTGCTTCTGTGTAACACGCCTGTGGAGTATGGGGAGCTGAGTTTGGATACAGGCTGCCCCCTCTTTGAATAAATCCCATAATTTAGGTTGGTGATGAAGTCAGGAGCACCAGAGGAAGAGCAAAAGGCCACATTTTAGTGAATCTGGAATTTATCTCAGAAACAGGGCCCCCAAAATATTTCTGCAGGGAAGGCCTGAGCAGGAATGGCAGACTGGGAGCTGCAGAGCTCAGCTGGTCCTCTCCCTGTGGCTGGGGCTGTACAGGGCAGACAGCTGTGAGAGCAGCACACAGCATTTGGACCACAGACACAGATCTTCGTTCAGTGAACAGTGCCCTGCTGAGAAACCTCACCAGGAGCTCCAGAGGTCTTCTCTGAAAAGAGCTCTGTGAGACTTTTTGGGTTTCCTAAGGAAGCACTGGTCCCTGGCAGCCCAGAGCCAGCTGAGTGCTGAGCTGCAGCCAGAGCAGGGAGAGAGCAGCACAGGGAGGGGATTCTGCCCCTCTGCTCTGCCCTGCTCAGCCCCCACCTGCAGCACTGCCTCCAGCTCTGGCCCCCAGCACAGGGAGGGGATTCTGCCCCTCTGCTCTGCTCTGCTCAGCCCCCACCTGCAGCACTGCCTCCAGCTCTGGGGGCCCCAAGAAAGGTAGCACCTGGAGCTGCTGGAGAGGGTCCAGAGGAGGCCACCAAGACTATCAGAGGGCTGGAAAATTTCCCTTCCAGGGACAGGGAGGTAGTTGGGACTGCTCAGCCTGGACAGCAGCCTTCCAGTACCCTGAAAGGGCTCCAGGAGAGCTGAGGAGGCAGTTCTGACAAGGGCTGGGAGTGATGGAATGATTGGGAATGGCTTTGAGCTAGAAGGGGAGAGATTAAGACTGGAGATGAGGAAGAAATTGTTGGCAGTGAGGGTGGTGAGACTCTGGCACAGGCTGCCCAGGGAGGCTGTGGCTGCCTCCTGCCTGGAGGTGTTGAAGGCCAGGCTGGATGAGGCCTGGAGCAAGCTGAGCTGGTGGGAGGTGTCCCTGCTTCTGTCAGGAGGCTTGGAACTGGCTGCCCTTTGAGGTCCCTTCCAATTCAGACCAAACTATGCCTCTGTGAAGAAAGGCAGCAGGAGCACAGAGTGGGCAGCTCAGTGCTGTCCCTTGGGCTGCTCAGCCTCCCAAAGCAGTGCTGCTGCTGTGTTGTAAGGAGGAACCTTGGGGGAAAAGGTACTAGGGAAAGGAAAGGAAAATATCTGCTAGCTGGTGTCTCCTTCTGGTGAGAACTTTCTTCCAGTTACTAACTGAGCTCAGAAAGTGTTAGCTTGGCAAAAGGATCTCCTGCACCTTTAGTTGGTTTTCCCCTCAAGTCATAGAATAGAATACATAGAATAGAATAGAATAGAATAGAATAGAATAGAATAGAATAGACCAGGTTGGAAGAGACCTTCAAGATCATGGTGTCCAACCTATCATCCAACACTACCTAATCAACTAACCCATGGCACCAAGCACCCTATCAAGTCTCCTCCTGAACACCTCCAGGGATGGGGACTCCACCACCTCCCTGGGCAGCACATCCCAATGGGCAATCACTCTCTCTGTGTAGAACTTCCTCCTAACCTCCAGCCTAAACCTCCCCTGGCACAGCCTGAGACTGTGTCCTCTTGTTCTGGTGCTGGCTGCCTAGGAGAAGAGACCAACCCCCACCTGGCTACAACCTCCCTTCAGGTAGTTGTAGAGAGCAATGAGGTCTCCCCTGAGCCTCCTCTTCTGCAGGCTAAGCAACCCCAGCTCCCTCAGCCTCTCCTCACAGGGCTGTGCTCCAGACCCCTCCCCAGCCTCATTGCTCTTCTCTGGACACCTTCCAGCAGCTCAACCTCCTTCCTAAACTGCGGGGTCCAGAGCTGGACACAGGACTCAAGGTGTGGCCTAACCAGTGCTGAGCACAGGGCAGAATGACCTCCCTGCTCCTGCTGGCCACACTGTTCCTGATGCAGGCCAGGATGCCATTGGCCTTCCTGGCTGCCTGGGCACACTGCAGGCTCATGTTCAGCCTACTACCAACCAGCACCCCCAGGTCCCTTTCTGCCTGGCTGCTCTCAGCCACTCTGACCCCAGCCTGTAGCACTGCCTGGGGTTGCTGTGGCCAATGTGGCCAGCAGGAGCAGGGAGGTCATTCTGCCCCTGTACACTGCACTGGTTAGGCCGCACCTCGAGTACTGTGTCCAGTTCTGGGCCCCTCAGTTTAGGAAGGAGGTTGACTTGCTGGAACGAGTCCAGAGAAGAGCAACAAAGTTGGTGAGGGGTTTGGAACATAAGCCCTACGAGGAGAGGCTGAGGGAGCTGGGGTTGCTTAGCCTGGAGAAGAGGAGACTCAGGGGTGACCTTATTACTCTCTACAACTCCCTGAAGGGAGGTTGTAGACAGACGGATGTTGGTCTCTTCTCCCAGGCAAGCAGTACCAGAACAAGAGGACACAGTCTCAGGCTGCGCCAGGGGAGGTTCAGGCTGGATGTTAGAAAAAAGTTCTATACAGAAAGAGTGATTGCCCATTGGAATGGGCTGCCTGGGGAGGTGGTGGAGTCGCCATCACTGGAGGTTTTTAGGAGAAGACTTGACAGGGTGCTTGGTGCTGTGGGTTAGTTGTTTAGGTGGTGTTGGATTGGTGATGGGTTGGACGCGATGATCTTGAAGGTCTCTTCCAACCTGGTTTATTCTATGTATGTATGTATTCTATGTATGTGCAGCACCTGGCACTTGGCTGTGTTCAATCTCCTGCCCTTGTCCTCTGCCCATCTGCCCAGCCTGTCCAGGTCCCTCTGCAGAGCCTCTCTACCCTCCAGCAGATCAACTCCTGCCCCCAGCTTGGTGTCATCTGCAAACTTACTGATAATGGACTCAATGCCCTCATCCAGATCATCAATGAAGATGTTAAAGAGCATGGGGCCCAGCACTGATCCCTGGGGCACACCACTGGTGCCTGGCTGCCAGCTGGCTGTGGCACCATTCACCACCACTCTCTGGGCTCAGCCTCCAGCCAGTTCCTAACCCAGCTCAGAGTGCTGCTATCCCAGCCAGGGGCTGACAGCTTGGCCAGGAGTTTGCTGTGGGGGATGGTGTCAAAGGCCTTGATGCAGTCCAGGCAGCCCACATCCACAGCCTGCCCCACATCCACCAGGCAGTCACCTGGACATGGAAGGAGATCAGGTTGGTCAGGCAGGACCTGCCCTGCCTGAATCCATGCTGGCTGAGTCTGATCCTGGCAGGGTGTTTGACAATGAATTCCTCTCACCTGCCAGCAGAACAGAGAAGCTCTTTTGTCTGATCTCAGACAAGTTCTCTAATAGGTAAAAATGAGATCCCCAGGGCAGTCTATGCTAATGTGCTCTGAAAAGGATTGCTTAGCATTCCTGAAAGCTACTTGCCTTAGCTCTATCTCCTGGCACACTGGCTGCAGGTTCCTCCTTCTCAGCCCTTTTCAGTTGTTGCTTTGGAAATGCATGAGGGGGCCCGAGGAAAACCTTTGCAGAGCTTTCTTGCTTCTAAGGAGGCTGTTCTCACACAGCTGTTCCTGCCCTTTGGCTTTGCACATTGCTGCTCATCCTCCCCAGGAGAACAGCAAGTCATCAGCTCTGAAGGCCCTGTAAAGCTCAGTTAGGACTGTGAGGGATCAGCAGCACCAGCCTTTGTGGGAGGCTGCAAGAAACACCTGAAGCTTCTGGAGTTTAACTCAGTCCTGCTCTGTTCAGTGATTTGTCTGCTTGATTGGAAGCTTGCACATGATGTTGGATCACAGCATGGGAGGGGTTGGAAGGGACCTCCAGAGATCATCCAGTCCAATCCCCCTGCCATCGGCAGGGTCACCTCTCAACTAGAGGTCATCTGCTCCAACCCCCCTGCCATGGGCAGGGTCACCTCTCAACTAGAGGTCATCTCCTCCAGTCCCCCTGCCACAGGCAGGGTCACCTCTCAACTAGAGGTCATCTCCTCCAACCCCCCTGCCATGGGCAGGGTCTCCTCTCAACTAGAGGTCATCTCCTCCAATCCCCCTGCCATGGGCAGGGTCACCTCTCAACTAGAGGTCATCTCCTCCAATCCCCCTGCCATAGGCAGGGTCACCTCTCAACTAGAGGTCATCTCCTCCAACCCCCCTGCCATAGGCAGGGTCACCTCTCAACTAGAGGTCATCTCCTCCAACCCCCCTGCCATGGGCAGGGTCTCCTCTCAACTAGAGGTCATCTCCTCCAATCCCCCTGCCATGGGCAGGGTCACCTCTCAACTAGAGGTCATCTCCTCCAACCCCCCTGCCATAGGCAGGGTCTCCTCTCAACTAGAGGTCATCTCCTCCAATCCCCCTGCCACAGGCAGGGCTCACCTCTCAACTAGAGGTCATCTCCTCCAATCCCCCTGCCATAGGCAGGGTCACCTCTCAACTAGAGGTCATCTCCTCCAACCCCCCTGCCATAGGCAGGGTCACCTCTCAACTAGAGGTCATCTCCTCCAACCCCCCTGCCATGGGCAGGGTCACCTCTCAACTAGAGGTCATCTCCTCCAGTCCCCCTGCCACAGGCAGGGTCACCTCTCAACTAGAGGTCATCTCCTCCAATCCCCCTGCCATGGGCAGGGTCACCTCTCAACTAGAGGTCATCTCCTCCAACCCCCCTGCCATGGGCAGTGTCACCTCTCAACTAGAGGTCATCTCCTCCAACCCCCCTGCCATAGGCAGGGTCACCTCTCAACTAGAGGTCATCTCCTCCAACCCCCCTGCCATAGGCAGGGTCACCTCTCAACTAGAGGTCATCTCCTCCAACCCCCCTGCCATGGGCAGGGTCACCTCTCAACTAGAGGTCATCTCCTCCAACCCCCCTGCCATAGGCCGGGTCACCTCTCAACTAGAGGTCATCTCCTCCAACCCCCCTGCCATGGGCAGTGTCACCTCTCAACTAGAGGTCATCTCCTCCAATCCCCCTGCCATAGGCAGGGTCACCTCTCAACTAGAGGTCATCTCCTCCACCCCCCCTGCCATAGGGTCACCCAGGGCAGGGCACACAGAACACATCCAGGGGGGGTTGGAAAGGCTCCAGAGCAGGAGACTCCACAACCTCTCTGGGCAGCCTGCTCCAGGCTCCAGCAGCCTCACACCAGAGAGGTTTCTCCTCCTGTTGAGGTGGAACCTCCTGGCTTCCAGCTTGTCCCTGTTGGTCCTTGTCCTGTCCCTGGGCACCACCAGCCAGAGCCTGGCCCCTTCCTCCTGACCCCCAGCCCTCAGCTATTGATAGACATTGATCAGATCCCTCTCAGCCAAACTTGAGAAGATTTTACCTCAGCATGAGGAGAAACTTCTTTGGTGTGAGGGTGCTGGAGCCTGCTGGAGCAGGCTGCCCAGAGCAGGGGGGTGAGGGGGGTGTTGGAACTGGATGATCCTGGAGGTGCCTTCCAACCCTGACAATTTGTGATCCTAAACACTGAGAACAATCTGGACCACAGGGCACACAGGAACACATCCAGGCAGACTTTAAGCATCTCCAGAGAAGGAGACTCCACAACCTCCCTGGGCAGCCTGCTCCAGGGCTCTGTCACTCTGACAGTGACAAAGTTCTCCCTTATCTTCATGTGGAACCTCTGCTCCAAGTGTTCATGGCCAGCATGGATGAGGCCTTGAGGAAACAAGTCTCACTGAGAGGTGTCCCTGCCCATGGCAGGGGTTTGGAGCAGACATTCACTGAGGTGCACTCCACCCTGAGCCTGGTGCCATGGTTTGGTCATGAGGCCTGTGGTGACAGGTTGGACTTGATGAGCTTTGGGGTCTCTTCCAGCCTTGGTGATTCTGTGATACTGTGAATGGAGCAAAGCTAGAAGTGGGGAGATTGAGATTGGCTGTGAGGAAGAAGTTGTTGCCCAGGAGCGTGGTGAGAGCCTGGCACAGGCTGCCCAGGGAGGTGGTGGAAGCCTCCTGCCTGGAGGTGTTTGCAGCCAGGCTGGAGGTGGCTGTGAGCAACCTGCTGTGGTGTGAGGTGTCCCTGCCCGTGGCAGGGGGTTGGAGCTGGCTGAGCCTTGAGGTCC